>NW_022436953.1:27717718-27782570 GCF_009761245.1 Sapajus apella
AAAAAAAAAAAAAAAAAAAAAAAAAAAAGCCCCATTTGCTGGCACAGTGTGGTCTGGCACGTGACTAGGTGACAGACAGTGTGGGATGGCCTGCCTGGGAACACCAGGCTCTGTGCACTGCAGCTCTCACCGGGAAGCCAAAACCTGGCAGATGGCACCTGGGCCTGATGGAGCCTCAACCCTCTCAGCACCACGAAGATGGAGGTCCCTTAGCCACGCTCACCCAGCCCCAGGCTGGCCTTGTCAGCTCGAATTGCAGCATAGCAGAGCCCTTAAAGCACACCGGACCTAGGGTCCAGGTTTGAGCTTTCATGGTGAGACCCTAAGGTCACTAGTGGGGAAAATGAGTCACTGGGGTGTTCCCTGAACTTGGGAAAAGCCCTGGCCTAGAATCCTGAGCCTAAATTGCTGCCAAGTACCCAATTTCCCTTCCAGTCCTCAGTTTCCCCTTCTCTCTGGCGCCCTCCTGAGGACCACTGAACCCCAACCACCACCGCACCCATGGCTGGCAGCCAGGATGTGGGAGCTGCGGAGCTGCGTCCAGGCCTTCCCGGAGGCCCCAGGGCTGTCTTACTTGGTTTATGGCTTCCCAGTAAATGGTGGGAAGGGACCAGGGTCTGAGAAAAAGCAAAGCAGTTACCGGAGTGCCCTGGAGGGCAGCTTGTCTCCCTGGCCTGGAGATGAAAACTGGAGAAAACAAGATTCCGTCTAGGAATCGTCCAGGACACGGCGGCCTGCCAGGAGCCGGGGCATCTTGGATGGGGTCCCTGCGGACACAATCGGCCCAGTGTGGGGTGCACCGCCCCGGGCAGGTTGGCATCCCTGGGGCCGGAATGAATGTACCCTTACTGGGCCGCTTTGACAATTTATGAGGTGATGACGTTGCAGCTATGATTAATGAGGTGGCCTCAGTCAGCGTTTCGGGGAACCGGGTGCAAGTTGCTGGGTAAATACAGGGGGAGGGTGCTGCCCTCCCCACTGGCCCGCTCTGGGTCCCTGTGCTATGCCTCAGTCTCCCCATCTGTGTGGAGGGACTGATGAAGACGGCACATGCCCCTGTCCTGGCCCCTGGATTGCAAGTCCAGGCAGGAGGGAGCGTCCTGGGAAGCCAGCCGAGAGCACCTCTTTCTGCTCGGGTCTTGCAGACCGTGGGTGGCAGGCAGGTAGCCCCGTCAGCCCAGAGCCAGGCTGCGCTCTCGGGAGGAACACGGACTTATCCTCTCAGGTGCAGCCTCCATGGCCGCCTCAGGTGGGCATCTGCCCCACTCAGGCCTCGGTTTCCACACCTGAGATGTGAGGAGTGGTACCTGAAGGCCTTCCAGCTCTCAGGTTGGGGGCTCACTCTTCTTTCCCTGCAGTTGTTTCCAGCATCGGAGTCATACTGGGCTCCTCGTCCCTGCTCCCGTGTGCTGGCCACATGACCTGAGCTTTCCTCCCATGTCCTCCTCCCCGGCGGGGGTGATGCGAGGTCTTCCCCAAGTGGTCCCGAGTGAGGCGCGACCGTGGACCTGCTGGGCAGACCCCGGGGACACCCTGTCCAGAGGGTGGCGGGCTTGGGACCCAAACACAACGTCCCCAGTGGCCGTGGCTGAACAGAGGGTCTGGGGCGAGGATGAGCCCTGGGTAGTCTCCACGTCACGTGTGTTTGACGCAGGAGCTTTCACTGGCTCCAGGGCCTCCCTACGGTGACCAGGGCTGTCCCTCACTCTATAATTTACTGATATGGTCTGTGGAGCAGGTGGCATTTGCCATGCCTGCGCTGCCCAGGGCCAGGGCTGCCTGGATCGTCCCTCCCACGGCCGTTGAGCACCAGGCCCTCGTGGGGCTGCAGGACACCCTTGACCTTTCAGCCTCCTCAGTACCTCTGCAGAGTGGTGCCACGACCAAACCAGAGACTGCGGTTATTATGCACATTATTAAGACAGCACTGGCCGGGTGCGGTGGCTCATGCCTGGAATCCCAGCACTTGGGAGGCCGAGGAAGGTGGCTCACTTGAGGCCAAGAGTTTGGGACCAGCCTGGCCAACATGAGGAAACTCCATCTCTACTAAAAATACAAAAAATTAGCCGGGCATGGTGGCATGCATCTGTAATCCCAGCTACTCGGGAGGCTGAGGCAGGATCCTAGGAGACGGAGGTTATAGTGAGCCGAGATCACACCATTACACTCCAGCCTGGGCGACAGAGTGAGACTACATCTCAAACAAAAAAAAAAAAAAAAGTGTATGCTTAGGCAGTTGTTGATTTCCTCCAGTTTCCTGCCAGCCGCCTTCCGTAGCTGTGGGCACGGGGACATATAAGGCTTGTCTCCTCGCCCTCACCCTGCTCATTGTTCAGAGCTGTGTAATATTTTGCAGCGCAGATAAACTCTACCAGCCTCAATTACTCCCCAGGGTTAAACATCTTCTTTCCTGTTGTAAATATCTCTGCAATTCCTATGGCATTTTTCCTTCAGTTCAGTAAACTTTTTTTTTTTCCTCAAGACAGTCTCAGTGTGTCGCCCAGGCTGGAGTGCGGTGGTGCAATCTCAGCTCACTGCAACCTCTGCCTCCCAGGTTCAAGAGACTCTCCTGCCTCAGCGTCCCGAGTAACTGGGATTACAGGCACCCACCACCACGCCTGGCTAATGTTTGTATTTTTAGTAGAGATGGGGTTTCACCATGTTGGCCAGGCTGGTCTGTAAGTGACCTCAGGTGATCCACCCACCTTGGCCTCACAAAGTGCTAAGATTACAGGTGTGAGCCACCATCCCTGGCCAAATTCAGTAAACTTTTACATTAAATATATATTTATTTTTAATCAACAAATAATTGTCTCAGTGAAACGTCATGGAAAACTTTCCACATCCCAGGCTGTGGGTGGGTCCCTTTAGAGCCGAGTCTCTGGGAAAGATTTCCAGGAGCGGGTGGAAGAGCACAATCTTCCTGTGGATCTTAGCAGCAACATTCAGATCACCCGCAGGGACGGTTAGTGTGGGCTGGGCCCTCACCCTGGGACCCTCACCAGGGAACACAATCTCCCGAGTAGCTGGGACTACAGGCACGTGCCACCACACCTGGCTAATTTTTGTATTTTTAGTAGAAACGGGTTTCACCATGTTGGCCAAGCTAGTTTGAAACTCCCAATCTCAAGAGATGTGCCTGCCTCGGCCTCCCAAAGTGCTGGGATCACAGGCGTGGGCCACCGTGCCCGGCCCCTTTGCTCTTCCTTTGTCTTCTGCTGTGATTATGAGGCCTTCCCAGCCATGTGGAACTGTGAGTCCGTTAAACCTCTTTCCTTTATATAAAGTACCCAGTCTCAGGTATGTCTTTATTAGTAGTGTGAAAACAGACTAATACACCATGTCATTTAATGAGACTGGGCCTGCCCCTTTCTGCTGGAATGACTCCCCCCCAGGTGAGGGCCTCTGGTCCCCTCAGCCATCACACTGGCCTTTGGAGTGACTTCTCCTGCTTGGGGGTGCTGAGCAGGGTTGTGGGGGTGGGCACTGGAGAGGAATGAGCCCCAGCTCTGTTCTTCCCCATCCACTGCAACCTGGGTTGGGGCATGAGGAGGGCACCCAACAGTCTGCCAAGGGCAGGAGGACTGCAATCTGGGCCCAGAACCTGGCTGTCCCCTGGGGAGCCACAGCAGGCACCTCTGGGTTTGCATGTATCGGAGATGGTCAGGAGTCTGCCCATGTGGGAAGAATGGCTTCTGAGCTCCCAGGGCCTGTGCGGGAGCCTCAGCTGCCACAGAAGGCCACGCACGCCCCTCACACCCTGGCCTGTGCTGCTGGGAAGGCTGTCCCTCCTCAACAGTTATCTGTTTCTGTGTAACCTACAGGGATTCCATCTTTGCTTTGGCTCCCAGGAAACTCAAAGCTAAGTTTTTTTTTTTTTTTTTTTTTTTTTTTTGGCCCCTGGTGTGGATATCTCCTTTATTCCTTACTGTGGTTTCTGAGTCACCCCTCAAACTTCCTCTGGATCTGTCCTAGTACAGGCTCCATCCTGCGGCATCCATGGGCGATGTTTCATCACAAGATAGGACCAAGATGTATTCATCATTTCACTGTTGCTGGACCCTTGTGTGGTTTCTGGCTTGGGGTCCCTGTGAACAGAGTTGATCAGAAAAGGCCTGTCCATGGCTCTTGGTGGACATAGCCTCATTTCATGCATGTGACTCCGGAGCGGGGCTGCAGGGTCCCGAGGCGTGCATGTGTTTCTGTGGGAGACTCTCACCAAATGTCTCTCCAGCATGCCCAATGCGTCATGATGTGCTTCCGCCAGCCTCGCGTGAGTTCCCACGGCACCACGCGTTCTACAGCACACGGTGTGGCCGGACCTCTCCATGCTGGCCATTCAGGCGGGCGTGTAGTGGTGTCATTTCCTTCCTGAGGCGCCTGCGTGAATCCCTTTAGGTGGACACCCACAGGAGGTCCCGTGTGAATCCCTGGGGAGCGTGGAGTTAGCGCAGCCACATCGCTAAGCGGGGGCCTAGCTTTTCTTGGAATGAGGGCTCTACACGTCGGACCCTAAATAACACAGCGAGGGTAGCCTGGCCCATGAGCAGGGGCACCATGAAGCTGGGTGGGCGGTGGGGAGGCCTGACTGTCAGGGAGCTGCTTCCCCACAAACAGGCCAGGACAGAGGCTGCAGGTGTGAGCCCTGCCCTGCCACTGTGATGGTGAATATGAAGTGTCAGCTTGATTGGATTGAAGGAGGCCTGGATGGCTGGGCTGGTAAAGTGTCTGTGAGGGTGTTGCCAGAGGAGACTGACATTTGAATCGGTGGATGGGGAGAGGGAGTCCCACCCTCCGTGTGGGTGGGCACCGTCCCATCAGCTGCCCGCACGGCTGGACAAAGAGGTGAAGGGCGGTGGAGACTTCGTTTGCTGGGTCTTCTGGCATTCATCTGTCTCCCGTGCTGGACGCTTCCTGCTCTTGGACATCAGACTCCGGGTTCTCCGACCTCTGGACTCCAGGACTTGCACCAGTGGTTTGCTGGGAGCGCTCGGGCAGTGCCGGCGTCCCTGCTTTTGAGGCTTTTGGACTCAGACTGAGTCACCACCGGCTTCTCTCTTTCCCAGCTTGCATACGGCCTATCGTGGACCCGCCTTGTGACGGTGTGAGCCAGTTCTCCTAATGATCCCCCTTCACAGAGACATCCATCCTGTGAGTCCTGCCTAAGGCAGCGGCGTAGGGCTCCAGGCAGGCCCCTCATCCGTCCCTCAGCTTCAGCTTCTTTGCCTGTTGGGCAGAACGTGCGGGTCACCACCCAGGATAGCAAGTCCCCATCAGTGTCACCGCCACCTGTCAAAAAGATCCCCCAGCCTAGCACTCAGGTCTGTGAGTGGTGGTGGAGATGACACTAGGCTCTGAAATAGTGGGGCTGAGTGACTCCAGCGTCCCCAGGACCAGCAGGGGCACACTGAGCCCTGGGAGAGGACAGCCCCACCTCTCTGCACCCCTGCTTTCTCCTGGGCCACTGGGCTAGACATGGGGCTTCTCCACCCCCATGTGGTTTGGCCTGAAAAGGAGAGGAGGTGGGGTGGCACTTCTGGGGTGGTTCGAGTGAGTGCCCCGCCCTGAGCCCAGCCTGTGCCCGTGGGTGAGGGTGCATGCAGAACTCTGGGGGATCTGGCCGTTGTAGTGCACATTGAGAGGGGCGGAGTCAGCTCTTTAAAATCTAAACACACCAGGTGTTTAACATGTTTTTATCAAAATATTGTGAACAGCTGCAAGGGGCTCCTCAGCTTTGAGGTGCTGTGCCCAGGTCCATCCCTCTGCCAAAGTCTTTTAGGTGAGCCCTGCCGGCCACCTGCTGGCCCAGGCCCCAGCTCCTGGTGGGCCCTGGCCCAGGCTGCAGACAATTCCAAGTGCACAGCGGCAAGGCAGGCAGGGCTCCCCGCACCGGCTCTGAGCCTCCATTTGGTCAGCTGTAAGATGGGGCGGAGGCACCGACTCCCCAGCTGCTGTGAAAACCAAATGAGCGGAAGTGTGACAGCCCCTCACCAGGTCCCCAGGGGGAGGACTCTCTGTGACTGGCACTGCCAGGCATAGTGTTCTAAGAGGAGTGTCCCATCAGCCCAGAGGGGACACGGGCTGGGTCCGCACCCACAGGAGCTTCCCCTTCTCTGTCTCAGAGTCCAGGGTGGCCCCTTGCCACTGGTTCCCAGGCACAGCCACACAGGTGTGTCTGCAGGGTCTGGGTGTCAGCTGTCCAGGGCCTGCTTGGCCACTGAGGGCCAGGAGTGCAGCGCTCTGAGCCTGGTGGCCTGGCTGGGTGTGGCCTTGAGGTTCTCTTGAGAGCCCCATGGGGAAAGCCCCCTGGGGTGTTTGGGCATCGGACCTGCCCACCATCTCCTGAGATGGAGCCTGCTCTCCATACAGTGAGGCTAATGTGAGTTCTGATGAGGCCAGGGCCAGCATGAGGACCTGCTGGGAGCGGCCTACCCACCCGTCCATCCGTCCGTCCGTCTGTCTCTGTCCACCTCGATGCAGTTCCTGCCATCCACCCATCCATCTGTCCCCTGTCCATCCCTGTCCATTCTTCCACCTGTCCACCCTGATGCAGGGCCTGCCATCCGCCCTTCTCTGTCTGTCCCCATCCATCCATCTCCACCCACCCACCCATCTGTCCATCAACCCATCCGTCCCCAGCCATCCATCTGTCCATCCCTGCCCATCCGTTCATCCTTCCAAGCGTCCATTTGTCCATCCCCATCCACCTGTCCAGCCACCACCCCGACGAGCACCTGCCGTGGCCATCACCTGCATCATTTCCGTGAATCTCCACTGTAGCCCTAGGACGGGTTCTTTCCAGCCCCACTTTCAGGATGAGAGAAGCGAGGCTCTGAGTGGCTATTTGGCCAGAGTCACATAGAGGTCGGGGCCAGCCCTTCCCATGGCCGAAGCCCAGGCCCCTCCGCCAGCCCCGCCTCCCGGTGTGCAGGTGGAGCAGCCAGGCTGTGGGAGCCCGAGTCCCCGAGTCATTGGAATTAGGGAGCCCTGGCTCTCAAAGCTTCCTGTAAACAAAGAAGGAGAAGAGAAGCCACTTTTGCTGTCGGGACATCCTGTGGGCATCCTGGGGATGTGATGGCCAGCGGCCTGGGGCTTGACTTGGGGTGCCCAGGAGCTGCATCCACGCTGTGGCCCTGAACCGGGTGTCATGCTCTGTGGACAGAGCCACCCACTCTGGGGGTGCTCCTCCCTCCCAGCCCCCATTCTGGAAGTTCCAACTGGATCCCCCAGGCCTGTGTCCCAGAGACCCTCCAGGTCTTCGTTCATTCAGCATGCATTTATTCAGGGGGTAGGACAGGTCCTGGAGACCACAGGGCAGGGGTCTCTGAGTTGGGGCTTGTGGAGGGAGGAAGGTGAGAGGGTGTTCCAGGCAGAGGTGGCCGAGAAAGGCCCCCGGTGAGGCAGGGGCAGGTGAGTGCTGGGGGGCGGGGAGGGGGCAGCTGATGTGTAAGCAGGGGCCAGTCCAGGGCCCCCTGTGGGCCACATTAGTGAGACTGGGTCTGGCCCAGTTGCTAGTGAGGCCCCTTGGGGTGATGGGTTCCCTGACAGGCCTCCGGGACCCCGGCTGCTGGTTTGGCGCCGCCCCGGCTTCAGTGAGCTTTTGTGTCCATTACTGGAGCCTTTGGCTCTTCCTAGGCCCCTGCCCCGGAGCACTGGTGCCCGCTTCACCAAAGCACAGAGGGCTGCAGGCGGCCGGGGCAGGGTGGGGGGCTTGCCGCGTAGGGCTCAGCTTCACTGGCCAGAAACAGGGCTGGCCCGATCTGGGTGTTGGCCTGGGTGGGGTGGCCCGCATGCTCTCACCTCTCAGTCTGGATGTGGGAGAGGGTGCTCCGTCCAGGGAGTTAGTCTCCAGAAGGCAATTCTCTGCATCGGTACTACAGCCTAGGTGCCCAGGGTCTCAAGCAGCGGGGCCTCCCCCAAGGAGGTGAAGTACATGTGGACCCTTGTGCTGGAGCTGGGCTCTAGGGAGGACCAGAAGGGTGAAGTCAGGCCAGGGTACCAAGGCCTTGAGCCCCAGGGGTCTGCCTGTCTGCCCATCACCCCTCCACTCATGGGGAGGGACTGCCCCCCAGCCCATATTTCTAGGAGGGCCGGGGCTCACAGGGAGCCGATGCTGGGTGATGATCCAGTCCCCAGTGGTTAGGAGGAAGGAGGCTGTCTGCTTATCCACTCAGGTAGTTGGCTGACTGCTCCTGTGCCCACTAAGAGCCAAGGCCATGAGGCCACCAATGGGATTGTCTCTGATTTCAGGGATCTCAGTGTGGAGTGGGCAGCACACAGGTAACCAAACAATTCTAGAGACTTATGTGTACTGCGATGGGGTCCACACAGTTGCCATGGAGTGCAGGGTGGGCACCTAACTGAGGAGGTGAGGGTGGGAGGAAGCCTTCAGGGAAGACAAGGAGGTGACTTGTTCTTGGGGAATAAGTCTCAGGTAGCCAAAGCTTTAGGGCCGGGCAGCAGACCCAGAGACACCCTCAGGGCAGGGGGAAGTGCACTAGAGTGACTCGTGCCTGGTGTGGGAATGGGGAGACGCTGGAGAATGGTGGGGAGCGTGGCAGCCGGGCACGCCTTGTCCCTTCCAAGGGGACAGCTGCCACATCACACCCTGCGGCACAACGCTGCCCGCGGTTTGTCCACCCATACTGGGGTCTTTCAGATTTTATCAAGAAGCCAGATTTCCAGCTTCTGGTTTTGTGTGTTTGCGGGGCCTTATGTGTACGTGAATCGGGTGAAGACAGGCAGTGGTACCGCTTGCCCCACACTCCAGCCAGGGCTGGGGATTCAAGGGGCCGCATCTGCCATGTGAAGGAGTCTCTGGAGACCGCCAAGCATTGCCACCAGTCCCTCTCACCACGTCCCACGCCTGCTTTCGGCCTCAGTCACTGGGGCAGTGAGGACTGCACAGGAAATGGCTGGCGCCATGGTGTCAGTTCTGGTTGACAGGGTGCCACCTGGCTAAACCCAGCTGTAAATAAGCCCCGTTTCCTCCCTGTGGACAGGGACTGGCGGGTGCCAAGGTTCACAGCAAAAGCCCTTCCCCGCCAGGCTCCAGCTTGGGAGCCCAAAGCCTTGCCCAGGCCTCCCTGCCCTCTGGCTGGCTGGCACATACCCTTGCCTCAGCCCTGGCCCCCAGGTCCTGTTGACCATCAGGTGGCAGATCCCAAGCAACACAGGCATATGGGCGGCCCCATGCAGAGCACCAGCCATGGGGAGGCTGTGAGCTGCCAGGCCCACGTGCACTCCCAGCATGCACCTTTCCTCTTCTCCAGGTCCCCATCGGCCTCCACGCAGGCTGCCCCTCCGTTGCCTCTTCTTAGCACCCTGGCTGCATCTGGGGGTGGCTGAGAGGGGAGACCCCTGCCCACAGGCCTCCAGGTCTAGCCAGAGCCAACCAGCCTATCAGAGACCCCCAGATGCAGGCTATGCCCATGTGCCCAGGGAGGAATCACTAATGTGAGCCCAGATTTCCATTCTTGTGGGAGGGCGACCAACTGGGTTGAAACCCCAGCTTCGCTGCCTCTGGCTGTGACTTTGGGCATAGCCCTTCCTCTCTGGGGTCTGTCTCCTTATCTCAGAGAAGCAGATCACGGTACGCACCCCACGGCGTGCTGTGCAGAACACGTGGAGATGCCGCCCACAGCTGGCCTGCTGCAGAGGTGTGGGCTGATTGTGGTATCGCTGATGTGGCGGCCGTGCATCTGCTAGCTAGAGCAGTCTCACCTGCACCCCAGGGCCTGCCCACTGGCTGGGGAGAGCTCTGGGTTGCAGGCTGCAGGCAAGGCCTATTTCCAGTGAGTCTGGGGCTCTCGGGAGTGTGTGAGACCTTGGGCAAGGCCCTTCTGTGCCTCAGTTTACCCACCAGGGCTCAGAGCCCAGTGAGTGCCTCCTTCTGCGAGGAGACTCTTGTACTTACTAGCTAGAGGACAGGTCAGTGGGGGCAGGCTCTGGGTACCACCCACTGGAAGGAAAGGGGTTTCAGTTAGGCAGCCCTGCCCTCATAATGGAAGAAAATTGGGGTTCAGCTAGCCCAGCCCTGCCCCCACCCCAGCTCTTCACACATCCACATGGGGGGGTCAAACCACCAGGAGGCTATAGGGACCCAAGGCCGAAGGGCAGGAGACAGTGCGTCCCTCTCCTATCTCTGGGTCGCACCCGCTCACACACATGTACGCAGGGAAGGTGTCTCTCTTGGCTGGGGGCACAGGACCCCACCTTACTCTTAGCTCTGAGACATCCTTGACAGGCCTCCTGGACAGGTGGGGCAGGGCGGGCGTGGCCAGCTACAGCCCCTGGGAGGGGCACTGGGGCTGGGGCCAGGCCGGGGCAGGACAGAGTTGGGGAATCCTGGCCTCTCAACATTGCCCTGGCTCTTTGTATGCAGTGCCAGCTGGGGGCTGCAGCCTGGCCGGACATCTGCAGTGCCCTCATGCCCAGCCTGTGTGGGTGTCTGGCTCACCCTAGGTGGGGGGAAGGCGGGCCTGGGTGGTTTGGGCTGGGCAGGCTCAGCCAGGGTGCACAACTTTCCCAGTCACACACACATGCTATGGGTAGGGGCTCCGGGGACGGGTCACCTCCTCCCACCCCACCCCTCCTGGTTGCAGAGGAGCAGATGGCCAGATAGATGGGGGACCAGCACGTGGTCCCCCCAAGCCGGCCACTGCTCTGCTCTCGGCTGGGCCAGTGGGAAAGGGAGCATGGCACTTCCAAGGGAGGGCCCAGTCGGGGAAGTGTGTCCCCATCCCTGCTCCTGGCCAGAGGGCTGAGGGCCCCAAAGAGGCCCAGAGTGAGGACTCCTTCAGGCCTGGGTTTTTATTTGGATTTCTTTTTTCTGCCAAGTGGCTTTAAAGTAGCCCAAGAAGCTCCCGCATGTGTGAGCGGGGGTGGGGTGGGGGGGTGGGAGGGGGTGGGGAGGCAAGTCTCCAGAATGGGAGCCTCCCTGCGGTCCTCGCCATCGGGCTGACATGTGGCCCAACCCTCCAGTCCCTGCAGACTGCCCTTCCTGCCTGGACCCAGCTGGCCTCCATGGCAGGAGGTGCCCTGGGCTAGAGGGTCCCCAGGCTGGGCTCCAGGGCTCCAGGCTGACTCACAGCAGTCCCCAGGCCTGTGGGCAGAGCCGGCTTGGGGGGACACAGGCCTGAGGCTGAGCAGTCCCCGAGTGAGGCGAGACAGCTGAGGCTGGAGCCTGTGTCCCCAGCACCTGCTGAGGCCCGGGCCTGGGGCTGGAGTGCTGGCTCGGGCGCCATGTGATCTCTGCAGGCAGCCACCAGGTCAGAGCCCTGTGTCCTTCCTGGGCCGGAGGCCTCAGCTGGATGCACAGGCCCCATGGGAAGGAGCTCCTGGCTCGGATTTCTTTGTAAGCAGTAGGACACGGCACCTTTCTAGAGGTACCTGGGTCTGGACATGTCACACCCCCCGAAGCACTTCCAGAACCTAGGCGCAGTGTTAGCCCAGGGAACGGAGGGGTCGGAGCAGCCTGCCTGAGATCTGTGACCATGTCCACCCTGCCACTGCCCCAACACCCGACCACCCTGTAAGGAGGTCACTGACCCTCGGGCATCTGCCAGGAGCCCAGCTCAGGCCAGGTCACGGGCAGCATGTGGGTTGTTCTTCCCCCATCACCAGGCCCCTGCAAGCTGCTGTCCTGAGGGTGGCCGTGCTGAGCAAGCGTGTGGACAGCAGGGAACCCTGTGGGCACAGGCCTAGTGTCTGCTGCGCTGCTGCAGGCATCTGATAATCAGCCTTCAGAGCAGCTGCAGTGTGCAGGTGGAGGCAGGCCTCCCAGCCACATCCTCCCGGCACTTGCCAGGGCCAGGCTCTGGTGAACACCCTTCTAGAAACAACCCCCCAGGCCCCAGGGATCTTGGGCTCCTGGGGTTCCGATGGAGGCTGCCCCATGCCCGCCCTTGCCACCTCCACCTCGTGAATCAGCGGCCTCTTTGTTCTCCAAGTCTGTCAGCACAGCCGAGCTGACGTCACCCTCTGATGCCAATGCGTGGATCCCTGAATTCACTGGGCAGCCGCCCCAGCACCTGGCTCTCAGCTACCGCCTTTCCAAAGCAACTGGGGACGGGGAACGTGGCCCTCCACGGGCAGGCAGCTGTTGCGGCCTCCAGTTGTGACAGCCGCTTCCCCACCCTGCCCCTGCCCCTGCAGGGTGGGGAGGTGGGTGGATGGGCCACCCACTGGGAGCCCCAGGCAGGGCAGGACCCTCAAGAGCCCCTCCGGGAGAGGCCGCCATGTCCCCTTGGTCAGTGTTGCCCAGGAGGCGGTGCTGGCCTGCATGTGCCCTGGAGATAGCGGCAGGGAGACCGCCCTCATGAGGCTTGTTTGCTGGGATCTGGCCACCATTTCCTTCGATTGAGACTGTCCCTGTGAAGCTAGCCAGGCACAGAACCGCCTTGTTTTCTGCCTCTCACTCACTCATTCCCTGCATTCAACTCACAGGGCATGAGAGGGAGGAATCACTGATGACGGGCGCTGTCCCCCAGCTGGGGGCCTTTGTTCATTCATTTGGTGGAGACTTCCTGGGTGCCTGCTCTGGGCCAGGCCTGTGGTGGGGGGGGGGGGGGGCGTGGCGGCACCAAGGGCAGGAAACCTGGCCTGTCCCTCCAGGAAGCGAAGTCAGCACCATCCCCTGCAGGTGAAGCGGCACAGCAGCCAGCTGTGGTGGCGTGGGGTGGGGTGGGGGGCACATTCTGCATGCTCAGAAGAGACAGTAACTCACCCAGTGGAAGGAACATAGATTGGAGATGGGGACAAGTGAGTAGGGTCTTTAAGCATGAGTAGGAGTTTGCAGGTGGAACAGGTTTCAAGAGCATTCTAGGGCATAGCATGGGCAGTGGCAGGGAGAGCTGGGACGTCTGTGGAGCGGTGGCCCAGGCACTGAGTGGCTGGCATGGGAAGGAAGGTCCGCAGGTAAGGCCCAGGCAGGATGGACTTGTCAGCCATGCTGAGGAACTGGGCTGTGATGTGGACAGTAGGGAGCCACAGCAGTTTACAGGGGGAGGTGGGAGCAGGTGAGCATTTGGGGAAGCTACTCTGGCTGCAAAAGAGACGAGAGGGGGCCGGGCTGGATGGACAAGCCAGTGGAGAGGGAGGAGGAAAGGGAAAGGAACAGGGTTTAGCAGAAGACCTCTTGTCCCCAAGGGGCCCAGGTCACCCTGTGGGGCCTGAGGAAGCCATGCTAGCTCCAGGCCAGCCTCCTCGTCATTCTGCTCACACACTTCACTGCCGTGTCCCTCCACTTCCACCTCCAAAACAGACAGGAGGACCCACCTGCAGGTGCTGCGCAAGGATGGGGCAGGTACCTGGAGGGCACCCCACACCGGAAGCAGGTCCTCAGCCAGAGACACCCAAATGCAGCCTGAGGGAGGCCGCACCCAGGACAGGAGAGGAGAGCCCAGCCGGGCCCCGAGGGCCGGGCACTCTGGCTTGGAGAGGAAGCTGCCCTGCAAAGGACCGGTGTCTCCACGACATTCTCAGGACAGCAGCAAGGATAATGGTGGAGTGGTGCTCGCTTTCATGTCCGTTTCTGGAAGCGTCCCCACTCAGTTCTGCCCGCCCCCTCTCCCATCAGTGCCCTGACTCCAGGCCCTTTTCTTTCCTTCCCAGCAGTGATGAGAACCATGAGTGTGGAACTGGCCTGTGAAACCTGGAGGGCAGAGGGTGGAGGTGGGATGGGGGCAGGAGCCAGCGCCAGTGTGGGCTGCAGAGTCCCCAGGTGCAGGGGAAATGCCAGGTTCGTGTTCAGTCTCGCCCCGTTTCAGTTTCAGCTCAGAGTGGCCCCTGGAGCCAGGCCCCCTGCCACCTTACAGATGAGGAAGCCGAGGCTCAGGGAGGTAGAGAGACCTGCCCTGGGCCACGCAGTTCACTGGGGACAGAGCAGGGTACTCACCTGTGTGAGGGCCTGGGCTGGGTCTGCGGCAGAGGAGGAGCAGTGCTGGGACACCCACAGGGAACGTCAGCCAGGGCCTGTAAGCCAGGGAAGGGCAGAGGGACTTATGCAGGCCCATGTGGCCTGGACACAGAACCCTGGGGCAGCCCCAGCCCGAGCGACACCTCCCTGCCTGGTGAAGACCTGTGCCCTGCACATGGTGTGCTCCCTATTCCTGTGTCCTGGGCCTGTCCCCTCCCTCTGTGTGTCTGTCTCTACCGCCCTCCTTTTCTGTTTCTTTTCCCTTTCTCTGTTTCTGCCTGTCTTGCAGTCCCTCCTGTCCCTGCCCCCCCTCCCTCCGTGTGTGGCCGTGTTCCTGTCTCTTCCTCCTCCTCCTCCAGCTCTGTCCCAGCAGGGCACTCAAGACAGGAAGGCCTGTGGTCCCTCCCGCTTCACCAGCTTCACTCTGTCCCCACTACCAAGGGCGCACTTTTGCTGGGTTTCTTGGTTCAGCTTTTGTACCATGGCATCTCTGAGGTCCACAGGTCACAGGGCACTGGCCAGTGTGGGGCAGGGACTACTCCTGCGCAGGCCGTTGGACCAGGCAGAGTGGCTTCAGGGGCTTGGGGCCAGCAGGCCAGGAACGGTCCCCTCCTGCCTACCCCAACTCCCTGGGAGCCGCAGCACACAGCAGCGTCAGGTCATTAAGGCATAGAAGTCCGCAATTTCTGCTGCGTGTCGGCAAACACTGGCCGGGTGCTAATGTAATCCTTTCTTTCTTTTAGTGGATTCTTGAATTTAAATGATATGTAATTAAACATAATTAGCCACAGACGCCATTCGGCTAGGTACGTGCACGGAGTGGGGCTGGCTGGATTCTCATTACGAAGCCTCATCTTCTGTGGGGACTCTTGTTGCCTCTCGGGGCTGGTTTCCTTTGCCTGGACAGTAAACCTGGCTTGGGAGGTGCCCGAGGAGGGGGTCCTGGGGGCCAGTCTCCAGGGGGCTTGGATGATGAATTGTGGGCAGTGTTTGCTGGAAAAATTTTTGTTCCGCTTTGGGCAACAAGGAGCCCAGATCTCTCACCGCCATGGGGAGAGAAGTTGGGAATCAGATGAGAACTGACTGAGAGGACTGGTACCAGCGAGGCCTCAGCCCTGGACTCCTTGTGAGTGTGGCTGGGCACACATGGTGGCAGCAGGCAGGCTTCCAAGCTCAACTTCCCAGACCCTAGGGGGAGCCCCGGCCATGCACACAGGCCAGGCAGAGGTGAGCCCAGGGAGGCTGGCGCCACAGGTGCAGAGGGCAAGAGGGGGCAGAGCTGTGGCGCAGGAGTGAGCCTGCAGGCACCATCCCTAGTGCCAGGCCTGCTGGGACTCCAGGCTGTTGGGACGTCCCCTAGGATCCTGCTTGGAGCCTTCCTGACCCACCCCCCCACTCCAGTGCTTATGGTGGGCTCACCCTTTCCCCATACATCTCACCCTGTCCTCGCTGTACCCCACACACCAGGGTGTGTCCATCTGCCTGCCTGCCTGCCTGTCCCCACCACCCAGCCTGTGTGCCCAGGGGAAGGCTCAAGGCCAGTCACAAACCACCTCCCTGGCCGACCCAGCCCCAGCCCATGGTGCATTCCCTAGACAGCGTTGCTGAGTTCCCGATTTTAGCCACAATAGCGCCCATGCCCGCACCAACCAACCTGTCCTTGCCACGAATGTCAGCTCCTGCCCTCCTAACGGGAGCCCGTGGTGCACGCTATTATGACCTCAGTCTAGAGGTGGGGACACCAAGGCACAGGGGCCTAAGGAAGTTGCCTGAGGCCACGTGGCTGGTAGGGGGCTCAAGGCACAGATGAAGAAACTGAGGCCGAGAGGTGTTTTGCCAGGGGGCTGATCTGATTTGCTGAGCCAGCCAGCTGATCTGGTGCTGTCTCTGTCTCAGTCAGCGGCCCCTCCTGCCCACCCACCTTGCCGTACCCTCGACCAGGGCCAGCAGTCTCAGAGGTAGAGCTGCCGAGGGGAGAAGCGCTTCCCCTCATGGCATCTGTCCTCCAAGAGGGACCCGAGTAAGAGGGAAAGCGTCAGCAGCCTTGAGGGGACCTTATATCCCTGCCCACCCTTTGTTCTGTACCAGGGCACGGTATATCTGCACAGCCTGGAGCCAGGCGTGGCTGGCAGTCCCAGGAAACCGGAACCGGCCCTGCCCAGCCCGGAGCAGCCACACCTCCTGCAGCAGCGGGCGAGGGGTCACTTGAGTGGAAGCACTGGCCTCCCAAGAGCAAGAACTTGTTCCCAGGAGGGCCTGTCCGGAGACCTGGGGTACAGGGAGTGGGAAGGCCAGACCAGGGGGCAGATCCTTACCACGGCAGGCTCTGCAGGCTTCCGTTTGGTCTCTTTTGGGTATTATTCTCTTCTTTTTATATCCCTTAAAAAATATAAAAACAGGCCACAGGTAGGATTGGCCCTCTGGGTTACATAATAGCATCTGTGAGCATCATATGTGGCTTTTTTTTTTGGAGACAGGGTCTCACTTTGTCACCCAGGCTGGAGTGCAGTGGCATGATCACGGCTCACCACAGCCTCAACCCCCCAGGCTCAGATAATCCTCCCACCTCAGCCTCCTGAATAGCTGGGACTACAGGCGACTGCCACTACACCTGACTAATTTTTGTATTTTTTGTAGAGATGGGGTTTCACCAAGTTGCCCAGGCTGGTGTCGACCCCCTGGCCTCAGGCAATCTTCCTGCCTTAGCCTCCCAAGGTACTAGGATTACAGGTGTGAGCCACCTACCCGCCTGGCCCATATGTGGCTTTTTAATTAAATCTTTGAGAAATAACATTAGTAAAGTGCTCTAAAAGTGAAGAGCAGGATGTTAGCCCAGCCCCGGCCAAGATCTAGAACATTCCTGGCACCCCATTCACCATTCCGTGAGGAAACCGCCATCCCACCCTCTGTCACTAGCCTGCCTTTGCCAGCTCTGGAGCTCTCTGTGAATCGGCCATGCCTTGTGTGTTCCTCACGTGGCTTCGGTTGCTCTTCAGGTCTGGGGCTCCCACGTTGCCGTGCAGCGGGAGCTCACCCCAGGCTGAGCCACTGCGGAGCGTTCCAGTGTGCGATTCTGCCACCGTCTGTTTTCCCATCCTCCCACTGGTGGGCATTTGTCCAGTGTTTGACTTCTGCTATTGCAAGCTGTGTGGAACATTCTAGTATGTGCCTTTGGTGAATGTGCAGATGCATTTCTGCTGAGCACATACCTAGGAGTGGGACTGCAGGTTGCTAGAAGATATTGGCATGCAATTTTCCAAAGTGGCCCATACCACAGAAGACCTTGTGACGGTGCCCAGAACAGATTTCAGCACAGATGTGGCATCATGCCCGTCTTCAGTGCTGCCTTTCCTAAAGCGTGGACACCCTGTGCTATCACAGAACACACAGAATGGCATGAACAGAGAGAGAGGCCCCTAAAGCCCCGAGACTGACATGAGCTGTTCTTGCCCAGGGTTCTGACAAAGCGGGAGAGGTGCGGGGAGGGGTGGGAGTGAGGGTGAAGGTGTGGGTGAGGGTGCGGGTGAGGGAGCAGGTTTGGGAGTGGGTGCAGATGCTGATGGAGCTGTTGCGGGTGAGGGTGCTGGTGAGGGTGGGGGTGGGGATGCGGGTGGGGGTACAGGTGAGGGTGTGGGTGAGGATGTGAATGAGGGTTGGGGTGCTGGTGGGTTGCGGGTGCAGTCAAGAGTGCGGGTACAGATGGTGTGGGTGAGGGTGGGGATGGGGGTGAAGGCACAGGTGAGGGTTGGGGTGCGGGTGAAGATGTGGGTGCAGGTGGGGGTGTGGGTACAGATGCGGGTGGGGGTACTGGTGAGGGTGGGGGTGAAGGTCTGGGTAAGGGTGAAGTTTCAGGTGAGGGTGAGGTGCAGGTGGGACTGGGGTGTGGGAGGGTGAGGGTACAGATGGGGGTGCAGGTGAGTGTGGGGTTGAGTGTGCAGGTGTGGATGAGGGTATGGGTAAGGGTGAGGGTGGGAGTTCGGGAGAGGGCGCCACACACTCGTCCCCTTGTTTGGTCCCCAAGGCTCTTAGTTTGGTGTGTGTTCATTCAGGAGCAATAGAGCGACACCCACTGGTTCTGGCATCTGTGGGTGCCTCTGCTTGGAGTGGGTGCTGTCAGCCACCCTTTGCTGGAAGGAGCAGGAAGGTCCAGCAGTGGTGGAAGCTCTCGAAAGAACCAGGGCTGGGAGTAGAACTCGGTCAGATCCCAGCTCTGCTCTCCCCACTGTGTGACCGTCAGCCAGTCTCAACCTTTCTGAGCTGTTTCCTCACCTATTCAAGATGGGGGTGGCCATTTCTTCCTTGGAGGGTGTAAGGAAGCGAGGGACGTGAGGCCTGAGTGCTGTGCTCAGAGACAGCAGAAGGGGAAGTGGCCGCAACCCCGTACAAGCGGGTGGCCGAGCAAGTGGGGGCGCTGGAGGGGCTCAGGGGACAGGGTTCCCTTGGGACCTGGACAAGAGCCAAAAGGTGTACCCACCAGTCACAGAGGAGCCCATACTGCCCTCCCCTCCCAGGGGCTGCCCCGTGGCCCCGTCCAGGTCCACACCTCAGCGGTCCCCGAGTGTGGGTCCACGGCCTCAGCAGTCCCCGAGTACAGGACGTAGCCTCCAGGCCACTGGGCTGAGAACCCTTAAAAGAAAAGGCACCGCTACCCATGACAGTCATTTTAGGGTAAAGAAAGCCCTTTGCAGAAAGCAAATGCTTTGAAAGGGACAACACAACTTTTAGATGTTGTGAGAACCAATTTCAAGCACGTCCTCGTAGACCAGGGTGGCAGCTTCCAAGGTGGGGCGCACAGCTGGGAGGCCGCGGTTTCCCTGCTTCTCAGGGAGCTTGGGCCAGGCCATGGGGTGATCCGAGCAACACTTCCCTCGGCAGTGGTAGGTTTGCAGACGGGCCGGTCCCCACTTCCTGCCAAGCTCCAGCAGCCCCTCTGTGGATGCAAGGCTGTGGGGAGGGGTCTTCTGGCTCACAGCCCCTAGGATGAAGTGCCACTTCCTCAAATGACTGTCAAGGTTCTGGGGTACTGGCTGCGCGTGGTGGCTCTCTCCTGTAATCTCAGCACTTTGGGAGTCACTTGAGGTCAGGAGTTCGAGACCAGCCTGGCCAACATGGTGAAACCTTCCCTGTCTCTACTAAAAAAATACAAAAGTAGTCTGTAATCCCAGCTACTCACGAGCTGAGGCAGGAGAATCGCTTGAATCCAGGAGGTGGAGGTTGCAGTGAGCCAAGATCGCACCGCAGAACTCCAGCCTGGACAAGGGTGACACTTGGTCGCGACTAAAAAAAAAAAAAAAAAAAGGCTCTGGGATGTCCCCATTAACTCACCTGACCTCTTCCTGTGGCTGGGGCTCTCCTCTCCCATACATGTCTACCCATAGCCCCCGCCTGCCTTTAGGACTCAGCCCACAGAGCCTTCCACAAAGTCCCCTGGCAGGGCCCAGAGGCTTCTGCACTGCCTCATGGAACCATTCCTATGTCCTCAGCATCAGTGAGACCTCGGGAGATGCCTGGGGAGTGGTTGAAGGTTTGGGGAGGTTCCTGCCCCCAGAATCCCAGCCAGAGGGCAGATTACCCAGCAACCCAGTGCCCCCTCTGTCAGGTGGATGAGGCCTCAGGCAGGAGTCCTGGGGCTCTCCCCCAGCAGGCCCCACAGTGCACATGCCCTGGGCTCCTCCCACCGGGCACTAGGCCAGGCCAGGGATGCAGGGTGAGCCCCCGGGGAGCCCAGAGCAGCATACACTCACGTCCCCACCATCAAAGGTGAGATGCCTGTGCTGGGGACCCGAGGGCGCTGGGCCGCTGTCACTGCGCCATGAGGCTGAGCAAGCTCCCAATGGGAGACAGGTGTGGGGAGGTGTCCAGGTTGAGGACACAGTCAGGAGGGGCCATGTGTGCCTGAGTAGGGGACAGGGAAGAGGGGGATGGCCAGTGGTCACGGGTATGGCTGCCTGGCAAGACCTGGAGGTTTCCTCAAGCTGAGGCCAGGCCTGTGCTAGATGCTAGGTGGGTGTAGCTGTAGAGGGGTCAACATGGGGGCATGGACTAACCTCTGCCATCCTCTCCAGGCCCAGTGACGAGCACCATCCGGAAGTGAAGGCTGATGGGTACGTGGACAACCTCGCAGAGGCTGTGGACCTGCTGCTGCAGCACGTGGACAAGTGACCGGACTCCTGGGAGAGCCCCACCTCCCCCACCCCTGCCTCTCCCCCACCACTGCCCCTCCTCCACCCGCCCCAGTGCCCAGACCACCCAAGGCCCTGACAGCCCTGCCTTCTGTCCTGTGTGGGCAGGCATATGTTCCCTACCTGAGTGGCCTGCTCCTGCTTGGGCCCTGACTTCAGCTTCCTGTAGTGAAGTCCAGGAGGGGGAGACAGACCTGTCAGGCCTCTGGGAAGCTCCCAAATCCCGGAACTCACTCACTCACCATGCACCTGGTCCTTTAACTGCAGTAAACTCCACCTAACTGGACTCAGAGGCGCTCGCCCACTGCCGCCTCCTCAGATCTCTGCATTTAAGTGAGGAGCCTGGAATAAACCAGGGGCCTGCTGTGCACAGATCTTGCAGCGCAGAACCACGTCAGCCTCCCTGCAACTGCCCAAGCACACTACCCACCACCCCACCCCCGAAATAGCACCAGCCTGCCACTTTCTGTCCCCACAGTCACCTTTGCAGACAGGGACCAGGGGCAGCTCCCGAGGGCACTGTGGGGGCTCCAGTGCTACACAGCAAGAGCTGCAGCCTGTGTCCAAGGCACACAGGGTACTTTCTGGAGCCACTGCTGGACGGACTTGAAGGTGTCATGCCCGGCATGTGCAGGAGGAAATTAACAGTTCAATAAACTCTGCCTTGACCAGCAGCCTCTGACTCAGGCTTTGACCGCTAGGAAGAACCAGATAGGGGAGGCCACCAACAGGGTCTGGGCCACTGTCCCTGTCCTGCCTTATGCTTGAGCCACTGAATATCAGAGGGGCAAGGGACAAGGGTCCTGACACACCTCGCCTGCTCCAACCCCTTCACTTAGCAGATGGGGAAACTGAGGCCCAGAGGGGCCAGTGAGCTGCTGTTGGCCCCATCTGGAACAAGGCAGTCCAGGGCAAACTTTGGCGCTGCCCTCCCTAACGGGGCAGCCTGCAGCCTGGTGGTGGGTGGTGATGAGCTTTGCTTTCCCAACCAAGGGCACAGCAGCCTTCCCACAGGGCTCCTAGGAGCAAGTTTCAGGTTTCAGAATCCGTCAGCTGAACAGATAACTCGATTGCTCCAATTCTCCCTAAATGAGTTCAGATGCTACTGCTAACCCTTGGGAGACCACTGCTTCTGAGTGAAGCCAGGGGTCCCTGTAACAGGATTTCCATTACATGAAGGCAGACAATGAGAAAGTGTGGGACCCGAGCGGGGATGAGGGCAGCTTTAGGAAGGCCGGCCACTGTTCAGTCAGAATCAGGGGAAACAGTGACTGAGTCTTTTCATCAAGATGAGAGGCCACCAGCCAGGCCAGTGTTACTTACTGGATCTGAGGGAGGGCCATTTGGCCTCTTCGTTGAGAACATGCGGATGGCTGGCCCCTCGATGGAGTCCCCAATTACAGCTCCTTAGGAGACCACACGGGACGTTCAGGTGGCGGCCGCAGTTCGGTGGTGGCCCGGAGGGGTTGTGCGTGCTCTTGGGTTCGTTTGTGGGTCTCTAGTTTTTTTCTCCTTTTATGTTTCATGGAGAAGCTTCCAGCCAAGACAGCGACCCCTCTGGAGGAAGTTCAAGCTGAAGCCTCCTCTTTCTAGTTGCTGCCCAGGAGTGGGGTGCCCAGAGGGACAACCCCTGGGGGTGCAGACTCCTGCTCTGTCTGGGCAGGGAGCATGCCACCCTCTGGGCTGCGGTGGGCTCAGTGAAGCGGGTGCTGTCATTCTTCCCATTGCACAGGTCTAGAGCCTGGGGTGCAGTGAGCTAGGGACTTGCTGAAGGCCAACAGTGAGTGAGGCAAGGGGCTGCGACTGGCAGGAAGGTCCAGCCCCGCCTCCCAGGCCCTTCTGAGCGCCTTCTGCAGTGCTGCTTCCCACGCTTGCCTGGAATCCTCCCTCGGGGTGTAGTGACCCCGTGGCTGACTTTCTGGCTGGGCCAGGACACCGGTGTCCTCACTCTAGAGATGGGCTCTTCTGAGGGGTGAGGTCCAGCCCCACCAGTGGTGGTCTTGTAACCGCTAATCCTATTACCCTGTCTACAAAATACAGGGATTCACTTCCTTAGCAGGCACTTCCTGACTCCACAGGGTGCCCTGTCCCCTGGCTGGAGCTGATGTGGTGTGCCCTGATGCTTGCCGGGGGTCGGTGCTGCCCAGAACTGAGGGTCCTTCCAGCAGTCTGGCCATTTCCAGCATGTGGAGGGGGCCTGGGCCCTGGCAGAGGCAGCGTGGAGCCGCTGGCCGCACGTGGGGCTGCAACTCGGGGCTGGCAGTGCGCTAAGGCCCTGTGTTCAGCACGTGTATGAACTGCTGTGAAAAGACACAACACCCAGGGCCACAGGCCAGGGGGGCTCCCAAGGGTCTTTCCCACCAAGGCCCCAAGTGAGCCACAGCCTGGGCCCAGCCGCACCTCCCAGGCTCCTGAGCTGCCAGGCCCAACCACCGAGAGTAGCAGCAGGGTGGGGGGCGGAGGGGTGGGCCGAGAGAGCAGCACCCCTTTCCTGGGCCTCACCCACCCTCGCCCCTTCCAGCTCTAGGGCCCACACAGTACCGAGCCCAGCTCAGTGTGCTGCTTACGAACACTCAAAGTGGCTCAGTCCAACGAGAGATCTGGCGGTCTCAGGACTTAAAAGCTCAGGCCTGGCTGGGCCTAGGATCCCAAGTGCCGTCACAGGAACCCCATCTCTTCCCATCGCAGCTACTTGGCAGGTGGCAGAATGGCCCCAACCCTCCAGACTTCCCCCTACCTGCTCAGCAACCCCAGGACTCAGGCTGGCAAAGAGACCAGGCGGACCAGGAACAGGGGCGCAGTCTCCATCCCAACCAAACCCCAACCACAGAAGACGGCATGTGGTGCCAGGCGGAGGACCGAGGCCAGCGAATGCCACTTCCTCAAATGACTGTCAGGACTCGGTTGTGGGCTGGGCACAGTGGCTCTCTTCTGTAATCCCAGCACTTTGGGAGGCTGAGGCAGGCGGATCACTTGAGGTCAGGAGTTCGAGACCAGCCTGGTCAAATGGCAAAATCCTGTCTCTACTAAAAAAAACACAAAAAAAGTTAGACAGGCATGGTGGCGGGCGCCTGTAATCCCAGCTACTCACAAGCTGAGGCAGGAGAATCGCTTAAACCCAAGAGGCAGAGGTTGCAGTGAGCCAAGATTGCACCACTGCACTCCAGCCTGAGCAACAGAGCAACGCTTGGTCTTAAAAAAAAAAAAAAAAAAAAAAAAAAAAGGGGGGCTCTGGGACGATGAGGGAATGTCCATGTCCTCATCTCGCTGACATGAGGCTGGGAACTGGGCCAAGTGAGGCAGAGGCCTCCACGTCAGATGTGAGCGCCCCTGGGCCAGCTGACTTCAGTTCTTTCCTCCTTCCGTTCAGCTTGAGCCCTCACAAAGGCTGAGGCCTGACCTGGTGCCACCGTCCTGGGCCTGTCCTGCTGGGTGGTGGTTCCTGCCCTTCTCAGGGAGGCTGGCCAGCAGCTGGCAGCTGGCAAGGCTCCTGTATGTTCACTCAGGGCAGAGGTGGGGACAGGGTGGGACAGACGAGTGTGGCACAGCTCTCGGGCAGGAGCTCTGGAGTCCGCCTCCCGACCCAGAGCAGTGCCGTTAGCCCCTGCTGCCCCTCAGAACTGTCCTGGTGTGGGCGGTGACCACACTGGGCAGCCTGCATTCAGTTCTGATTTTTGTTTTTTGGGGTTTTTTTTTAACATTATAAAAGCAGCATGTGTTATTACAGGATATTTACCAGAAAAGTCTACAGAAAGAAACCAAGAGTCACCCAGGAGCCTGAGCACTGTCTCTGTGGCATTTCCTCCTGCCTTCTTTCCTCCGGCCCTCTTCCTGCACACCGGACTCGGTGGCCATCCAGGGCGGCCGCGGGGTTCACGCTGATTTTCTCGTAAGCCCACAGGGTTATGATCGCCGTGCAGATAAGGAGACTCCGTGCGTGTCCCATGTCAGAAGCACCTGCGCCTGGCCTGGGCACTGCACTGGGGTGAGGCCAAGGGCCAGGCCCCACGGCAGGGCAGAATGGAGCTGCCATCCAGCCAGGGACCTCATCTGAGGATGGGGGGTGGCAAGGGGCTGACAAGGGCCAGAGGTTCTTCCAGGTGCCCTACCCTCAGGTGGGGGCACTATGCTTGGTAGAAGCCCCCGCCGGCCTCTGCCCTGC
Source organism: Sapajus apella (assembly GCF_009761245.1). Classification (NCBI taxonomy): domain Eukaryota; kingdom Metazoa; phylum Chordata; class Mammalia; order Primates; family Cebidae; genus Sapajus; species Sapajus apella. The sequence continues at coordinate 27,741,981 of NW_022436953.1, forward strand.
TTCATCCATCAGATACAAGGCAGGGGTGAGGGTGGGCTGGGGAAGTCAATGCGTCCAGCCTCGGATCAGTGAGTCCCTGGGCCTTGGGTGTAGCAGGGCCATGGGGACAGCAGTGAGGATGAGGGGCTCACCTCTCCCAGCGGCCCTGCTTCCCCTGTTTTTTGGGTTTCGTTTTCCATAACCTTTTTTTTTTTTTTTTAAAGGATCTTGCTAAAAGGAAAAACAAATCAAAAGAGGGGAGCGAGATTCCCAGAGGGGCTGCCCTGGCCCTCACAAGTTTTCTAGGCCAGGCTTCCACGGGCAGATCGTGTGGGCAAGTGTTGAGTTACAGAAACCAAACCTCTCCACGCCTGCCCTCCAGGCCACAAGCACCCCAACTCCCAAGTCGGGGAAAGCAGAGGGCCACGCACGGGGACAGTGAGCCACGCTGGGCTGGCTTCGTGCTTCTGGGGCCCCCGCAATTCATGCAGCAGAAGTCCGCACTGTGCTGCCTGCTGCGGGCGCAGAAGCCTGGAGCTGGTGACCTTTGTGCGCCGCCTCCTCCGCGCTACCCCGGTGGGTGGATGGTAGGGGCCATCCTGGGCACGGCTCAGCACCCTGCAGTGCGGCCTTGCCTCCTGGCACCGGCGAAGGCTGAGCTGATGTGCTCAGAAGGGCAGACTCCTCCACTGCTCCTAACTCAAATGACATAAGGAGTGTCTCCCCGCCGCTGTCCTGGGGGTCCCGGCTGGACCCGGAACAGCCCAGCCCTGGAAGGCTCCCATGACGCAGCTGCGGCCACGGTCAGCCTTCCCCCTTCCCCGGCTGCTCCCACAGCGTCCTGCGCCTGAGCCTCTCCACAGCTCTGTGACGTCTGCTAGCCCCATTTTACCGATTCAGACCCCGAGGCTTGGAAGGGACAGAAGGGTCCAATCGTGTCCCTCCCAGCCCAGAGCGAACGCTCCTGCGGGCAGGGGGGGACCTGCCAGTTCACCACACCCAACAGAAACGACACAGCTGGCACCAGACACATGGGGACTGAACCAGGAAGCTTTATTTACACAGTAAAAGTAACAAGCAAATTCCTGAGAGACTAGAGCGGCTGGGGTGCAAGCCACGGCCCGTGCGGGGAGGCCAGGCCGAGGGGGCGGTGGGCCCTGGGCCCCGGTCTCTGCGTTCTGCCCGCCACACTTCCTGAAGCTCCGCAACACCCACACCGTCCAGCTCGGGAAGCTCCTGCACCCCGAGACAGCCTCTGTGCTATCCATCGCCCGACCCCCCAGGACAGCTTCCCCACGCGTGAAAACACAAATCATTTGCCAAAAAGACTATGCTAGAAGGTCAGACTATCCTACCTAGGCTAAAAGATCCCCATTCAGGTTGCCCTTTAAAAAAAAAAATCCTTCTCTTCTTTTCTCTTTAAAGAGGCATGACAAAGGGGTTTGCCCAACAGCGTGGACATGGCAAGGTGCGGCATCACTGCCCCGGTGTGCAGCCAGACTGCTGCCTCCCTGCCGGCTGGCGTCTAGAGTGGCCATGATTCAAGCAACCACCCCCGTAACCACAGATGGCACATCAGTGGAAATAGGGGTGCAGCGGGCATGACACCAAGGCGGAGCCCCCAGCAGAGGGCCAGGGGTTCCACAGCTGGGGAAGCTTGCTCAGACAGGCAGCCCAGCTAGGGCATGGCCCCTCACGCCCCCGCGCCAGGAGACCCATTTGGAAGTTGGGGTTGGTTTTCTTTTTAATATGGACTTCCCCTTTAATTTTCTTTCAGTGTACAAATTCACAAAACTGGCTACAAAAATCTGTTGAAAAGTAAGGCTTTCTGAGAATGAAAATCTGTCCGTCTGGTCAGAACAAGCTCCCTGTGAGCCCGAGGCCCAGGGCAGCTCCGGCCTCCACCGCAAGTAAGGCAAGAGAGTGTGGCCCCAGGCCCGGGCCCCACAGGTGAACAGCAGCCTCAGGCAGTTGGGGGGCTTTACAATGAGTGGGTTGCGTGTGGCGCAAAGCCCCTCCTCCCACCCGGCTTTCCTGCAGGCTTAGCCCACTCTTCAGGGCCCCAAGAGCAGGGAGGTGGCCTGGCAAGGCTTGCTCCTGACCCTGCCCTTCCTCAGTCTCCCCTCAGAGGCAGGGCTCGTGGGCAAAAGTGAGGCTTCTGCCACTGCCCCCGGCTGGGGTCATCATGCTGGTGGGGGTGAGCTATCTGCTGCCTGTGGGGACACCAACATGGGGGGCGGTCATCTCCTGGGCAAGCCTGTCTCCCAAAGCTCTGAGACCAGAAGCCCTGGGGCCAGCAGGATGGAGTGCAGGAACAGGCTGCTCCAGGCGGTATGGTGGCTTGGATGACGGGGTGGCAACTATAGATGGGATCTACGCTCTCCAGTCAAAAGGCAAATATGGAAGCAGCTGAAGGCCATTTCTTTCTCTAAGCAGAAGAGACAGCCGCCATTTTCTCCCCTGACTGCTTTGTGGTGGGCCTGGGCTAGGAGCTGTGGTGGGCACAGGACAGGCAGGTGGGGTCTGAGAAGGCTGGGTCATTTCTGCCTAAGTGCCCTGGGGCTGAGCTTGCTGGTGGATGGGACCAGCTTTGAGAGAGGCAGGGAGGCTGTGACTTGGTCAGCTCCATGGCTTGTCCTACCCTGCCACCAGGCCTGAGTGGGGAGGTGGCAGGCAGGGTTTGAGGGCAGGTCACCTACCCCCCAGCTCCACGACACACACTTAACACCCTGTGCCTCCCATCCCAGCCCTAAACAAAGGGAGCTGGGGGCTGCCACACACCTCAGCCTCCGCCGGTACCGCCTGCCTCCCTTACTGCCTCTGCCTTCCACAGGAAAGCCTGCTTTAGAGGCGGTGTGTCCTCGGTGGCCACACAGGAGTGTGCTCCTGTGCCCAGTGGTACTCTGGGGGCAAGGCATGGGATCGTGCCCTCCACATTCACCCAACAACTGCCCGGCCTCCTCCACACTTGCTCTAAGAGGACACGGTCTCTATGATACACCTAGGCAGGGACAGGGCATGAGGTCTCTGCTCAGAGCCCCCAGCTTTGGGTTTGGCTGTCCGGGGTCACAAGTAGATGTGCCTCTGGCAGGAGTTACGGCCACTGGAGGCGAGCTGGTTCCCCCACTCTGGGACCTGCCCAGTGCCTGGCATACCCCACGTGCCACCCACCCTGAGCTGGCAACACCATCTCTCAGGGCGGCGGGGCTGGGGGCTTTCTGCCAGCTTCTTACAGCTGATTTTTAAGAAACGCCACCCACATATTGGAATTTGAACCACCACTCTTTTGATGTAGTTAAAAAAGAAGGCTTTAACAAAGTTTCCCAAAAAGCATCTTTCTCTTTAGGAGAAAGAGGGTGAGAACCACCTGGGCTCGACCTGCAGAAGCGAGGCATTCACTCGTCCATGGAAGACGAGCAAAAGCAAAGTGTCTACAAAAGTGCTTTTAACGCATGTCAGCCAACGCGAGGAGCGCGCCAGTTATTTTTAGCCTTATGGGAAAATGAGCCACTTGTTCCTAAGCCAGCCCGATTGCTATTGTCTGCGGAAGACGCCAAGTTCGCTAAAAGCCAGATTCCCATAGTGCAGAGCCCATGTGATGGTGTCTGCATGGCAGGGAGAGGAGCTGCCCGAGAGCAAGCCCTCAGGGGCCCAGGCTCCTTGGAGGCCCCCAGATAGGGAGCCAGGGCGGGAGAGGGGTGGGGCGGGGAGTATGAATCCAGCTTTGTGCCCGTGGCTGGGCCTACGGCAGAGACACAGCCTTCAGAACTGGGCTCCCCCTAGGCTGACAAGGGTGTGGGCTTGTCTTGGGGTGGGTGGTACACCCTGGTTACAGCCAGCAGTCCTCAAGAACAAATGGGAGGTGCTTGGAACCCTGCAGGGGCCCCCGCAGAGCGGACAGCGGACGGCCCTCGCTCCTGACTGCACAGCTCCTGCGTCTGTGCACCCGCTCGCAGCTCCTGTCTCCCCAGGTCATTTTCAAGACATACCCCCTGGTATCGCGCCATCCCTACACTCACCGGAATCAACCACGTTGATCACTCAGTGACCAGCCAGCCACAGAGAAGGGCTGCCATCTGCTAACCTGCCTCAATGGTGGCGGAACCACGGGGCCCGGCTCTCCATGCTGCGGGAGGCGCAGTGAGTCTGTCTTTTCAGCCAACAGATCCACCAAATTTCCACCCAGCATGGAAGGCCCCTAACCAGCACCCTCCAAGCTGCTCCTTGGGCCTGAGACTCCGGACACAGGCTCACCCTCTGGAGGGCCGGTCCAGTACCCCAGGGATTCTGTCTCTCACACTTGGAATTAAGGCCAAATGGTTCTGGGGTTACAGAAAGAAGCATCTCCCGAACCTTCCCAAGCCTGAAGCAGGGAGCCCCGGGAGAGAAGGCACGGAATAGAACTGAGTGAAAGAAGCTGTGGGGCCAACTCCCCAAAAGCGAACCTGAGCGAGGCCACGAAGGGCCCTGATGCAGCAGATGGCCCCCGGCCCCCACCCCAGGCCCTCCCTGACCGCCCCCACCAGGGGGATCCAGAGCGGTGCCCAGCTCTGCCGGGAGCAACAGACTGCCCAACATCCCTCGAGGAAAAAGGCAGAAAATACCCAGACTCCGAAGCTGCTCCCTGGGCTGCGGCAGTTCCAAGGACCTGGTGGCTGCCACGCTCGGGGAGCCGGCGAGAGGCTAACACCCAGCTGTGTGGCGCGGCCAGGCCAGGCTCTCCCCCAGGCAGCGGGTGGGCTCCCTCTCTGGGACCCGACACCGCTCAGGAAGCTTTCATCAGGCCCAAGAGTTGGGCTCCCCTTCAAGGGCCCACCTAGTGCCCAGAGGGAGGGCTGTGGATTCCAGCACACCCAGCCCTACCTGGGCTCGCACCCCTCAGTTCTTCTCTATCTGCTCGATGTCCAGCTCGCCGTCCAGGGAGCAGAGGCTGTTCCCGGGGACCCCGCGGTCCCTCCAGGCTGTGGCCGGCTCCACTCTCCTCCCGCAATCCTCGTCCAGGGCGCAGCCGTCTGACTCCTCACAGGACAGGTCCTCCTGGCAGGCGAGGTGGTCGTCGAAGGAAGGGGGAAGAGGCTCAGGGACTGGGGTCCCAGCAGGGGTCCTGCCCCCTGGGCCGGAGGCTGAGAGCAGGGCGGTCCAGGCCCTGGTGGTGCTGACGTGGCAGGCGAAGGGGTTCTGGGGGCTGCAGTCCTCCGTCCCTGTGCTCAGGCAGCTGAGGCTGCTGAAGGCCTGACAGTTCTGTGGAGGGGCAGACATACAGGTTACTAAGGGCCACTCCCCTCCTGGAGCCCCAGGACTGCACACCCCACAAAGCAACCACCAAAACCAGGCTGTGGTGAGACCACTCACGTCCCGGGCTCCCCCCATCCGGGCAAGGACAGGGGCCATCAGCAATGCACTCGTGAAGACACACCTCCGGCCCGTGCACGCACTGTGCTCATGAAGACAGGCACAGTTCCACTATTCACCTACTAACTCGGCAAAGCAAACACGTGCGACGCAGGCCCAGCTCTGGGGAAGCTGAAATGGAATGCTCCGAACACCACACGCACAGCCCTTCTGAAGGGCAACCTGGGAAAAACGTATCCAATTCCTTGATCAGGTGATTTCACTACTCAGATTTTTATCTTAAGAAAACATTCTAAGATGCACGTAAAAGCTCGGCAGCTTACTGTCAGATGGAAATGAAGAGAGTAACCCACCCCACAACAGTGGCGAAATCAAGGGTACTTTTCAGACGGGACCTCTGCAAACATATGAATGTGCTGACGCACTGCGACGCTCCCCATGAAAAGGGACCTGACTCGGAGGAGATGTGGTCAGGTTATACTGCTACACACAGGGTGACAATGACCGCTCTACCCACCCTCCACAGCCAGAGAGGGAGATGTGGGTGGAAGGGGCGGAGCTAGTCCTGAACCCGGTGTGAAACAGAACCACGAGGGTAGCTGGTGGAAACGTGAGTTCTAGGCTCACCTGGAGATGCCGAGTCTCTAGAAGGGAGTGGCCCAGTGCCCTCCACAGGTGCTGGGAACTGGGGGGTCTGGTCTGCTGAGCAGGGACCAGGCTCCAGGTTCTGGTGCTTACCAGCTGGGGGCCTCTTCTATAAGAGATGCATGACGTCCTTGCCTTCCTTGCTGGGCCCTTTGGGCCCTTTGAGGCCCTAGAGAGAGAGTAGACTACACAAAAGCTTTTCTGCCCACCAAGTGCTCAGAGTGTGGGGGCTGGCCTGGGGCAGGAGGCGGCCTGGGGCCTGACCCAGCACAAACAAGAATTCAAGGATACGCAGGCCGGGTCTGTTTGGAGTCACCTGCCAGCAACGGGGGTAGGGCACTGTGGTTCAAAGCCTGCTCCCAGGGCAAAGCACAAAACTCAGTCTTCTTCTCAGAATGATGCACATGCCACCATCCAGCCAGCCAGTCAAGACGGAGGCGGGGACAGTGAGGGGCACTCGCGGCCCAGCCCTGGATATCCCCAACAGGACAGCTGCATGGAGGTCACATCCCAGAGGAGAGCGTGGGGAGAGCTGCACACGAGGCGGGGGATTCCAGCCTTTGGTTTCTTCCCTGCAGAGGGTGGGGACCGGGAGAGCAAAGCGAAGCCCTGGAGCACCCCCCGCCTCCCTTGCTGCACGCTGGCCAAGGCCAAGACCACAGACCTGTCTCGAGGGCTTGAGCCTTTCAAAGGCTGCAGTGTTTGCGTGTCTCTTTGAAATACAGGTGACCACCGGCTGTCACAGCCAGCAAGCTGTCAGACCTCAGCAACCGGGAAATAAAAGGCGCTATCTCTGGAGGAAGGTATAGGTGCCTGCCGTGGGCACACGCATTGTTCCCAAACACTCCATGGAGGAAGCTGTTCTGATGGGTTTGCTTTTCTTGGAATCTTTTGATTAACTGAGAAAGCTGAAGGCTGAGGTGCTGGGAGGTGCTGTGTACAGGGACTGGGGAGATGGGCAGGGCACCCGTGAGACTGGAGATGCTGGCCCAGGCCGCTGGGGAGCCCCTTCCCTGCAGCTGCCCCCATGGAGCCACAGGCCCGCCCCTCTGGGCCACGGTGGGATTCAGCGCAGCCGGGGGTGTGCACAGAGCACGCTCTCCCCACCATGGGAGAGGGTGGGAGATGGCGACCCCTGCACGACAGCCCCGGGATTGTTGCCTGCCCCCGACAGGGCTGGGAGACGGGCCAGCAGCTCCCGAGTGTGAGGTGGGGTTTTGAGGAAAGGGTCTCTGAGGTGGCTCCTGCTTCTCAGCCACCCTCTTGACTGGCCTAGACCTGAGCCAGGACAGGAGAACTGAGCAGGGGGCACGAAACAGGGGCGAGATGGCCCAGCCTGGGTGGCCTCAGCCGTGTGTCCCAGGCTCTGCCCAGCCAGGCTGCCCTGATAGAGGCGGCTTAGGGAGAGGCCAGGAGAGGCCCAGGGAGCCAGGCCCACCTCTCCCGATGCTGGCTGAGCAGCCTGTTTCTCGGCCTGTACAGAAGCCATGGTGTGTAAGAATAAACAGTCACGTCCAGCCGAGGCCAGAGCAGCCGGATGATGTGCTGTGAACCAGTTCTAGGTGGGTGACTGAGTGGGAACTAAGGCCAACTGCCTTGGGTGCCAGCCACGTCTATTGAGACCAGTGTGCCTGACGCCCGAACACATGCCCGTGTTTTCTGCGAACTGTCATGTGAAGGGCTGTGTGTTTCTGTGGCCTCTCAGGTGGACGGAGTGGGAGCACAGCCTGCGCATTCAACCGTGCTTGCCTTCTCAGTCCTGCTCAGGGCTTCCCACTGGCTTCCTCCAGTATAAGGTGCAGGTGGTGAGGGGTGCCTATCTTGAGCCACCATGACTGTGTGGGTCTGGGCACTCATCATGGTGCTACGGTCTAAATTTGTGCCTCCTCCCCAATTCCTATGTTGAAAGCTAAGCCTCAGTACAAAAGTATGAAGAGGTGGGGCCTCTGGGAGGCAATGAAGTCATGGCAGGGGCCTTCATGCGTGGGACTAGGGCTCACAACAGTGACTGGAGGGGGCGCAGGTGCCTCTCCCACCAGGCAAGGGCATGAGAAAGTGCCAACTATGAAGATCGGGCCCTTATGAGACCCAAGGCTGCTGGCACCTGGATCGTGGACTTCCCAGTGTCTAGCTAAGAGAAATGCATTTCTGTGGTTTGTAGGTTTCCCCAGTCTAAGGCATCTTTGTCACAGCTGCCCAAAGTCAGCCACATTATGCATTAGCCACAGCCAGGCAAGGGCGCTGGGGACCCATTAGCTGGAACTTTCACAGATGTGTGGCTTTTGCCTCACTGTGACCTGGAAGGGGCTGAGGTCAGACAGGCAATACAGGGGCAGACTCCACCCATGTGGGCATCACAACACCAGGCAATTCTTCCACCTCTGGGCTGCGGCCAGCCAGCCTGCCTGCCAAGTCAGGGTGTTCAGGGCTATCTGGACTAATCGGGCCCTTTCTGCTGTGATGCAGGGGGAATCTACGAGGAAGTGCTGGTGAATCTCGTCACAGGCAAACCAGAGAATGCCACCGGGCCCCCCATATTCTTCAAATATACCTGCTCCTTGGCTTCAAAGCCAGTGTCACCTTGAGAACGCTGCTGACTCAAAACTCAGCCATTTCAACCAGTGAGAGAAGGCCAAGAACCACCCACTGTTTGCCCCAGCTGGTGGCGGGCCTCACCTGAGGCCCTCCTAAGGAAGGAATGTGGCGGCCACAATGGGCGATGTGTGTTCTGCAAGCCCCATCCCTCGCGAGCCCTCCCCATGCTGACTCCCATGGCGTGCCACACCCAGGCCCTGTAGCTGCCCTGTGCCCTCCACGGCCCAGTGGCAAGGTCCTGCCCAGCATCTCCTAGCAGCTCCAGCCACCCCATGAAAGAACACTGTATGGCCAGTCGGAAGCCTGGCAGCCTGTGTGCCCTCAAAAACGTCTGCAAAAAGCTGCAAAATGGCTAAGTTCAAAGTGCCACATGAACACATTATTCCAGGGTGAAACTGCTGCACTGGGACCAACTGTCCCCCAGCCCGCCAATTTCTGTTCTCTTGACATCCAGCCCTATCCCTGGACTGGGCCACCTACTCTGGCACAGCCCTGCCCAGGTGAAAAGCTCTGTGGGAACTGTCCATACGGCCTCAGGCCAGTGGCCAGGGACATGGATCAGGACCTACTCCTAGAGTCTGCAAAAGCTAGGCCACTGCAGCCTGCTGGAGAGGTAACTTTGGGATGGAGCCCCTGCCTTTCCCATCAGACCCCCTGGACCTCAGCTCTAGCCACGACAGAGACCCTGGCCATGCCCACTGGCCGCAAGTCGGATTTCCTGCTCAGCCTGCCCCAGCCGGCCTCCCCAGGGCTTCCCAGCTAGGAGCAACAGCCCCTCTTCTGCAGGGCTGTTCTGTGCCGATATTTGTTCCTACACTTTCTCCTGAGTGGGAGGTGTCTGGCTGGGCACGGGAGTAAAGACAAAGGTGGCCTGGTCCTTGCCTTCTAGGTACAAGCTGAAATCCAGTCCCGCCTTAGGAAACACGCTGACTCAGCATGTTGGCTCTGTCCTGCTGCCACGCAGACCGCCACTCACCCTGTCCAGCCTCAGCCCAGCAAGCTCATTCCCTGCCCCATGTGCTGCTGCTCCTGGGCTTGCAGGGTGAAGATGTAGTAGAGACTCCAGAAACGTCTCCTGAGCTGAACTAAACCCCATGTTTTATCAGTAGTGACCTAGAACCCACTCTGGGCTGTGAAGGGCAAGGCCTGGGGAGTGGAGGGGAAACAGCTCCTGGATTTCTCTAGGGAGAGCTGCCAGGGGCGTAGGAGTCCCCAGAACTCATGAACTATATCCCCACACAAAGGAGTGGGCATCTGGTGACAAAGACTAAGCTGCTGGTCAGGTGACATATCTGGGAGCAGTGGCCACTCCCCTTTGTCCTGGTTGCCTTCTCCGAAGGAGGCCGGGTATTCTCACCCCTTGGGCTCTGGCTCTGTCCTGAACCTGGAGAGCTCCAGGGAGGAGCAAGGGGAACTAGATTCTGCAGTTGGAGACACTGAGCTCCTCCGCTGACCAAGTGGCCTCACCTCCTGCTTCCCCTCCTGGGAAGTGGAATTGCTGTCCCCGGCCAGGCTGCTTCACAGGGCCACTGCAAGGAACCCAAGAGGAAAGCCAGGCTGCTGGTGCCCCACCTGGGGTCCTAAACCCTGGGCAGCACGCACTCTCCACTGCTGCGAGCGCTGGCTCTGACAGTTCATGGCTGCCCCTTCCAGAACTACTCTGGGCTGGGAGACCTAGGATAGGAGGTTATCCTTTCCCTTTGGGGTCACCCCCAACTAATGACCAACGGATACAGGGACAGGAACTGGCCCTCGCCTTGGGCAGGATCAAGACCAAGGTGCCAGTCACCCTTCACAGTTTCCGAAGTGCCAGGCTGAGAAGTGACTTGAGCTGATCCCGCCTCTTTGCTGGGCCTCTGCCAGTCGTGGGCTTCCTCTGCCTCCCTGAAGGCTCCTACTGGGAGCATCCCTCTATCTGTCACTGGCACAAGAATCCCCAGCTCAGGCCCTGCTTCCTAGGGACCCAATCTAAAGCCACAGGTAAAAAGCACCCCGGGTGTTAATGTAATTATAGTTGCACACTTGCTTCTTCTTGGTACTACTGTTCTTTCTAGAAGAGAAATGTCAAGCCGTGGTCGGAGATGGGCCACTGCGACCCTGGGGAGTCCAGCTGCTGGCTCCAGCCTGCCTGGCATGTGCTGGGAGCAGTGGTGGCTGGGGACGCCTCTCCTTGGTTAGTCAGTGTCCTAAGGGTAGTGCCCACATGAGGCTTCCTCTCAGCCCCTGCCTGCGCCATGCCCATCTCCCCAAGGCGCTCGAGTGCGTCTCTTGGGCGAGTGATGACCACTTCTCCTGTGCCGCCACTCATGGCGGGCAGAGCTGCGTTTCCTCCTTCTATTGCTCTCTCCCTCTTTTTAGTCCAGTTTTATGGCACTCTGTGTCACACGGCTTCACGGAGTTACCTCAAGTCCCTCTAAGAAAGGGCCATCAACAAGCCCAACTCAAAAGTCAGGAGCAGAGCTGGTCCCCAGCCTGGCCTGGCAGCTGCCCTGCTGGAAGCTGTGGGGGCTCCAGGCTCTGGCTGAGCGGAGGCATTTCCTCCCCAAACAGACACTTGCATGAGAACGGAATTCTCCAAGTATCCAGAAAACACCAGGCTATGAGAACGATGGCCAACGGCCTGGAAATTTTCTAAGTCCCATTTGTGCTGGAAGCTGGCACAGAAACAACTAAGACGGCGAGGCATGTGGTTTCCTAGGCTTTTAAAAAACTATTTCGGAAAAGAAAAAAAGGCGCAAGCATATTTTTGGCCTATCTGTAATCCATCTTTGGTAAATCTGGATTTTGCATGAAGGCTGTTCTCTTTCTCACAGGAAGCTGCTGCCCCTGCCCGCTGGGGCCAGAAGGGTCAGGTGGCGGGAGCTGTTTTTCCTCAGAGGCTGCAGGTGCTAGAGATGCCTCGAAGGCCGTGGGCATGGCCAAGCTTTCCCTAGGGGCTGACTGCTCAGGCTCTGCAGGGCCCTTCCTCCGGGCATTTGGTCTGCTGCTCGCCCAGGGTCCTGTTGGTGCCCAGTTTTAAAAACGGATAGCATCGGCCAGCCACAGTGGCTCACACCTGTAATCCCACAACTTTGGGAAGCCAAGGCAGGTGGATTGCTTGAGCCCAGGAGTTCAAGATCAGCCTGGGCAACATGGCAAAACCCCATCTTTACCCAAAAAACCTAAAAATTAGCCTGGCATAGTGGTGCATGCCTGTGGTCCCCGCTACTCAGGAGGCTGAGGTGGGAGGATCACTTGAGCTCAGGTGGCAGAGGTAGCAGTGAGCCGAGATGGCACCACTGCACTCTGGCCTGGGCGACAGAGCACAACCCTGTCTCTCCAAAAAAAAAAAAAGTGGAGGACAGTATCACACCCAGCCCATTTTTGTGAAATGCTTGTCACCTCTGGATCCCAAAAGAGGCAGCCCTTCTAAGTGTGGTCTGTCCCTTACCCTCAGGAAGAAGGGCAACAGTGCCAGCAAAACCCAGATGGGGAAGCCAGGTTGCCAGGGCCTGAAAAGAGGGAAATAAAGTTGCCAGGAGCAGGAAGGGACTGCAGGGTCCTGGGAGCACCACTGATTTGGCACTGAATATGCAAGGCTCTTCCCAGACCACAGGTTCTAGAGGCAAATGGCCCAGTGGGGGCAGTAAATATCTACAGGGTGGGAGGCTGCCCTGCTCAGTTCCTAGGGAAGTGCCTGCCTTCCTGTGAGTGTTTCCTCAGCTCATTTCTGCAGAGGCCAACGAACATGTACTGAGTGCCTGCCACATGCCAGAGACACTGTGGTCACTCCTTTTCCAGGAGCCAGTACAGCAGGGGACAGACTTCAGAGGCATTGTCTCGGGCTGGTCAGGCTCACGGGGCAGGCACCATTTTTCCTTTTCTGTGGACAAGGTATCTTGCCCCAAATCTGACATCCCCTCCAGGTCTGGGAGGCACAGGTGGTGCCAGAGCCAGGTCAGGCCACCCTGAGTCACTTCAGGAAGGGTGGCACCCAGCTTGGGGCTGTCTCATGGCCTCCCCACCCCCCGCCATCCCTTGGCCTTGCTGTCCCTGCTCTGGTGGCTCTCTTGGGGCCCCCACGCCGTGCATCCTGGGGGCAGCCCTCCCCCTGGATTCTTTCTGCAGTGTGGCCTTGCCTCTGGTAACTTGAGGCCTAGGGCCCAGCTGAGGACAAGGACTATAAGGAAAATGACCTATGGCCTTTGGAGGCTGAAGGAATGGGGGAAGGAGAAATTCATCTTGGGGACAGCCCATCCCCAGCTCAGACACCTAAAAACCCAGGCCTCTGAAGACAGACCAAGGGCCAACAGGCCCAGTCTACTATCTCCCCTGCCAGACCCAAGGAAGGCAAGGGCGGGCTCCAGCAGCTCCTCTATGGATTCCACTCATCCCGTGCGCTGTCGGCCACAGAGGGTTCCTCATAAAGGAGCCCTGGAAGGTTACTTGGTTGGCCGGTGAGGTTGCAAAGTTCAACAGAGTGCTGCTCATCAGGCCAAGCCCACCAAGCAGGCCAGAACCTGGCCGCCACTCTCAGGCTGGCCTTCCCCAAGGCCACTCTTCCTCCGGCTCTGCTGCCTGGGCCCCTCTGCCCTCACTGCTCCGACACATGCTCTGGCTCCTTCTACAGCAAAACTCTTTCAGCCACAGAAACCCCCAATGCACCAGCCCTGGGTCAGCGCCAGCCTGGCGGCCCCACCCTGTTTCCCTCTTCACTGGCAGATTCCTTCTCTCCCACCAAAACCCGCCTCTGCAGCAGCCACGCCGGAAGCAGGCCCAAGCTCCTGTGTGCACCCCGTTTCCTGCCAGGTGTGCAGGGAACCCTGACTCCACATGCCATGGACAGGCTCACAGTGGGTGCATCGTGCAGCCTGGGGGCAAAGGGTCAATGGGAAGGAAGGGCCCACCCCGGTCGTGTGCACAGCCCTGGGGTCCTGAGGCCTACACCCCAGGGTGCTGTGAATAGGAACAGGCCTTGGAGGTCCAGAGCCACGCACGTCCTCTGAATGGTGGCCAACCCTGTGGCCCCTCTCTGCGGGCACTCCACAGGCCACACGGTGGCGACGTTGTTTCTGCACCAGGTCCCAGATGGCCTGCCCCAACACAGAAGGTGTGGGAGCTGATGCCAAAGGGCCTCCCCGTGCTCTCACAATTGGAAAACAAACATTTTGTTTCTGCGGTGTACATTCCAGCCAGCACACACTCAGGACAGGACTTGTGAATCCACCTCACTCGCAGCTTGGCGTGAAGAGAATTCTTTGCCTAACAAAAGTCAAGGGACCTTTCCAAAGCACACAGGGTTCTGGGGGGTGGGGGTGGGGGTGGTGAGGCTGATGCGCAGCCTGCGCCCACAGACCTTGAACAGAGCCAACCAGCAGGACGCACAGTTCCGGGGGGTGGCTTCTGAGCAGGACTAGGGACGCAGCAGGTATGTTCAAGGCCCTCAGAGGGGCTGGTGGGCACTCATTTGGGGCCACATCAGGGTGCTAAAGACAGGACTCCTGGGCACGGGGGGCCTCTGGGCTCCACCCCAGCAGCTCACAGCTCAGTTCCAGATATCACCTTCCATGGAGGGTGCACTGGAGAAAAGGGATCCTTCTTGGAGAGGTGAGCAAATCACCAACCGGTTTAGCCACTCTTGCAGATGAGCAGACAGAGGCCGAGCGAGGAGAAGGGACTTGCCCCAGACTGCACAGCTGCTTGACATGCAATCAGACCTCGTCACTCCCGGGCCATGCTCAGGAAAGCCTGAGGTCCTCCAGCAGGACGGTGGGGAAGCGTGGGCTGGAATTCCAGCTCAGGGAATTGCCTCCAGGTACCCTGGCAAATCATTTAACTTTAGTGCCTCAGTTTCTCATGTGTACGAGGCTCATAAGAGCCTCAAAGTCTCAGAAGTGTTTGGAGGGATAAACTAAGACCATCAAGGACAGTCTGACCCCTCTTCCCACACTCCACCCCCCACTGCGCCTGTGGCTCTTGGTGGTCTTGGAGCTCTGCTTATATCCAACTGCTCTTGCTAGCAAAAACCTGCTTTCAAAAGCAAGAAGACACGCCAGCAACGCAAAAAATAAAATACCTAGGAATAAACTTACCAGAATTGGCAAAATCGATAGAAAAAAAGAAAACTTTAAAGAACAGAAAAGCAAGACTGAACAAATAGAAAGGAAACCTGTGTCACGGATAGAAACTCAACCTCAAAAAGGTACCAATTCTTCCTAAATTAATTCATAAATCTATTATGATCCCAATCTAAAATATCAACAGCACTCCCAATCCCCATGGTCTTAAGACAAACTAATTTTCAAGTTTTTAACGAAAAAATAAACAAGTGAGATTAGTCAGGAAAACTCTATAAAGAACAGTAGAGAAGCCAACCCTCCTAGACTACCCCATACCATATATAATATGCCAGAGCACATTAAGCCTCCATAATTAAAACAGCATATACACATAGCTATAGAGACCAATGAAACACTGTTCTGAAATAGACCCAGTTTAGTATATGATAAAGGTAGAATCTCAAAGCAGAGAGGAAAAGATGGCATTTTCAATAGATGGTACTGAAACAGACAGGCAGCTACATTAAAGAAAAAAGACTGACTCTATATTCATAGCACATACCAGATAAACTCAACACAGACCAAAGAGTATAATACAACCCACAAAAGTACTAGAAGAAAACAGGAGACTTCCTTTATCATCTTGAGGGAAAAAAGGCCTTTCTAAAACTCAAAATCCAGAACCATAAAAGAAGTAATAAATTTGATAAAAACATTTACATGTCCACAAATGCCAGAAGCACTGGTAGGAATGTAAAATGGTGCAGTCACTGTGGAAAACAGTTTGGCAGCTTCTCAAAATGTTACACACAGAGTTACCATCAGACCCAGCAATTCCACTTCTAAGAAACGAAAACATATGTCTATGCAGAAACCTGTATGTAAACATTTACAACAGCATTATTCATAATATCCAAAAAGTAGAAACAACCCAATGTCTATCAACTGGTGAATGAATACATAAAATGTGGTCTAGCCATAAAATAGAATATTATTTGGCCAAAAATGAAAAGAGATACTGCTACATGCTATGGTGTGGACGACCCTTGAAAGCATGATGTTAAGTGAAGGAAGCCAGATGCAAAAGGGCACATATTGTGTGGATCCATTGATATGAAATGTCCAGAACAGGGAAACCCACTGATATGGTTTGGTTGTGTCCCCACCCAAATCTCATCTTGAATTGTAGTTCCCATAATTCCCATGGGTTGTGGAAGGGATGTAGTTGAAGGCAACTGACTCCTGGGGGTGGTTACCTTCTTGCTGTTCTCATGATAGTGAGTTATTTCTCACGAGATCTGACGGTTTTATAAAAGGCTTTCCCCGTTTTGTTCAGCACTTCTCTCTCCTGCCACCATGTGAAGAAGGATGTGTCTGCTTCCCCTTCTCCAATCATTCTAAGTTTCCTAAGTCCTCCCCAGCTATGTGGAACTATGAGTCAATTAAGCCTCTTTCCTTCAAAATTACCCAGTCTCATGTATTTCCTCACAGTAATGTGAGAACACACTAGTACACCCATGGAGACAGAAAGCAGTTTTGTGGTTGCCAGTGGCCAGGAGTGGGGGTGGTTGAAGGAGATGCAGAGTGACTGCTAAGGGGCAGGGACTTACTTTTGGGGTGATAAAAATGTTCTAAAATTGATTGTGGTGATGCCTGCAGAAGTCTGTGAATACATTCAAGACCACTACGTTGTACACCTTTAATGGGTGAATTGTGTGGTATATGAATTCTACCTCAATAAAGCTCAAGAATGTCAAAAGCAAAGTCAGAAAACAAAGAACAAATTAGTAGTAAATATTTGTAACTCATATCACAGGCAAAAATTAATCTAATATACAACTGAGAAGAAAAAGACCAATGACACAATTTTTTTAAAAGGGCAAATGAAATGAACACAGTAAAGGACACACAAATGGCCTTTAAAGATACAAAAAGATGTTCAAGTGATTAGAAAAATGCAAACTAATATGGCAGAGAAACTGTTTTTTACCTATCTGGTTGTGAAAAAGTCAAACGTTGGACCAGTGTCTACTGAGATGGCAGTGGGGAAACAAGGCACCCTGAGCACGGCCCTCGGGATGCAGGGAGGAAGGGCTCCTGCAGTGGTAACCTGCACAGCCTCCAAGAGGCCAAATGCACATGGCCTGTGGCCAAGCAATCCTACTGACGGGAATTCACCCTGCAGAAGAAGATCCATCTCCCATGTCCAAAAGGACTCACGCACTTGAAATTCATAGCTCAAGACGCCTGGAAGGGTCTGCAGGGGGCCAGGCTAAGTGGGCACCTCTGTGCAGTAGAACACCTCCAGGGTTTATTACTCAAGAAAAGAAGGTGCAGCAAGGTATGTATCACATGCTATTATATCCTCTGTTATAAGAAAGGAGAATAAAATAGAATTGAAATTCCTATTTGCTTATATTTATAAAAAGAAGCACAAGAAATAAGCAGTCTTCCGAGGGCATGGGGAATGGGAGAGATGGGGGCTGGGAGAGATGGGGGATGGGAGGGATGGAGGATGGGGGACGTGGGGGATGGGAGGGATGGGGGAATGGGAGAGGTGGGGGATGGGAGGGGTGGGGGATGGGAGGGATGGGAGATGCGAGAGATGGGGGATGGGAGGGATGGAGGATGGGGACGTGGGGGATGGGAGGGATGGGGGACGTGGGGGATGGGGGACGTGGGGGATGGGAGGGGTGGGGGATGGGAGGAGTGGGGGATGGGAGGGATGGGGGATGGGAGAGGTGGGGGATGGGAGGGATAGGGCAAGAGTTTACTCTGTACATGGTTTTAACTTTCAAACACATGAATGTACTATCTAAAAATGAAATGCATATGCCTATCTCTGTGTTTATGTATCTTAATGGCAGAGGACACACTAAGTTAGAAAAAAAAGGCTAAAATCCTATTCACATGATTGCTTGTATTTTCCAAAGTAGACTCCCCACCCCATCTCCATATTAAAATTTCTCAGTGTTTCTCTACCAAAGTTGTTTTCTTTCCTTTTCTCTTTATTGGTAGCAACAAAGCATATGCATTCTTTTTAACGGCAATTTGCAAAATTTGTGGACAAAAAACCTCCACCAGCCCCAGGTTCCTGCACTTAATAATCACCAAATTAAATCTGAGTTTCACACAAGTGGGACATGCAAACATCAGGAAGGGCCAACCCCTGGGCAGCCAATGAGCCACCCCTCTGCCAGACACCTGCATGTGGGCGGTTAGCCGGGTGGCTTTTCACATGGCTGGTAGGTGCTTTCACAGAACAACAGGAAGGGGGAGAGCCCAGGAAAACACTCAGTGTTCTGCTATTACACAGGTTCAGGTGGCCCTGCCCGCCCACCTGGGAGCTGCTTTGCGCCTGCAGCCTCAGCTCTACCTGCCTTGTCCACAGAGGCACGCGTGGGGCACTGGGGGAAGCTGCCAGGCCTGGCCCCATCCTGTGGAGGTTAGAGGAGGCAGCTGCCTGTTTGTCACCAACGGTTCTTGGAGGGGAATGGCCTCCTGTGTCTGTGAGCAGCCTTGGTGGCTGCAGGAGCGTTCTGACACACGGGAACGCAGACACTTGGGCAAGGTGTCTACAGTTCTGATGCTTGTGAAGACCGAGCCCCGCTTCCACGGCTGTATTTTTGTACCTGCTGAGCAGATGAGATGCCGGGGCGGAGTTCAGAGTCAGATGCAGCTCGATTTCCTTTCGATTTGGGGAGAGTGAGACTTCTTTCCTCCCACATTTAAATAGAAGTCATAAGGCGAAGGCAGGCAAGCACTACAGAAACACAACTGCTTTATCTGCCCCAAAAGGCCTTAGCACAGAAAACTCCAGAAGCAAGCAGTCACCACGACCCTCCAAAGGCTGCTCTTTCTGCCTGACAAAGTGCTCCCTGCTCCCACTCGAGAGGGCTCCCTTGGAAATGGAGTCTAAATGCACCTCTGGGCACCTCCCTCTCTCCTCTATTCCAAGCAAGGTCTGCACAGCCCAGCTCAAACAGCTTCCCCAGCCCCATTAAAGCTCCTTGAAGCCTCTCTGTCCAGGCGGAGGGAACTTCGCTCTCCACCCTGGAGCCCCCCACACTCATGAGCTGGTGGCCCTTCCTGCCTGAGTGCCTCTGTCAGCTGTATCCCTGACACCTGGAAAAACAGGGTCAGATGGCTGAATGAAGGACTGAAAATGACAGTCCATTTGGGGTGGAATCCTGCCTCTCAACACTAGGACCAGTTATTTCCTTGGGCATGTTATGCAATCTGAGTTTCTCCTTCCTTGTCTGTAAAATGGGGAAACAAAACTGCCCTAGAGCGGTTATATGGAGCTGAAATGAGATCACCAGCAGCACCGGGCTCAGAGCGGTTTGGACAGCACTTGATGGTGCCAGCTGTACCACAACAGAGGGAGCAGCCCACGTTCCCCACAAGCAGCCCCAGGCAGAGGCAGTACAAGGAGGGCCATTGACCACCTCGTCCCACCCACAAACAGTCCATGAGAGTGGAGATCCCAGGCATGCTGGGGACGGGGGCGGCCATGCTGGCCCTCGCTGGCTACTGGAGCCCTTCAAGGACAAGGACAAGGCAGCAGTCCAGCAAGGCTTGGCCAGCATGTCCCAGCATGCCCAGCAGGGCAGCTGGCCATGGACACACCCGCTGGTGGTGGGTGTGGCAGGACATTCCTGGGCACATTCTATTCCTCTGGGCTCAGCTAGCCCCACCTGCAGTGCCAGAGGTGAGTGGTGGGGACCAGGTATGTGGGGCCCTGGTGCTCCCTGAGCCCCAGAGGACCTGTTAGAAGACTGCATTTGCTAAGGTTTTTCTCACCTGGAAGCAAACCAAACACTTGCTTAGCTACTGGGTGGAGATGAGGGGAGACTCACTCCAGACTTACCCATCAGGGACCCTTCCTAGGGTGGCCCAGCCCCTTGCCCATGTAAGTCCCATCTCTCTAACCCAATGTGATGCCCTGACAGGGAGCCCCTAATTCAGGGCTTCTGGACCATAGGGATTCATTCAGGGTGGGGCCTGGGAGGGAGTTCTGTATTCTCTATCAGGACCAGGCCAGCCCCACCCCAGCAGGAGGTCAGGAATCTGGGCCAGGGACAGGCACCCAGGAAATGCTTCCTTAAAGGAGGAGGAAGATCCCCAAGAGGCTACTGAGGACAGGGCCCATCCTCAGCAGTGGGCATGCAGCCCAAGGCCTGCTGTTTGCCACCAAACAGACACAGAAATAGAGAATCTGCCCTGCCTAGCTGAGTGGCCTTTGGCAGGTCATGGTGGGCATCATGAGTCAGACGTCTCAATGCACTGTGCAGGCTGCATCAGGAGGGGCCCAGGGAAGCCCAGCTCAAGGCCCAGGGTGCCTGGCAGGTGTAGCTCCCACTCGGAGGCCCAACTCAGGCTCCAGAAGGATTGGCCAGGGTGGGTCTCTGTTCTTTTGACTTTCCCAGGGACACACCTCAACATAACTGAATTTCCTGATAGGCTTTTTTCCCTTCCTTTCTACATTTTCCCCTTTTGTTCATTGCTGTTTAAGTGCTCAGCAGAATACACAAACACAGCACCCACATTCCAGAGCGCCTAGAAGCCCCAGACACCTTGCAGTCTGAGTGAAAGTGCTGGAGACGGACGCCTGGGATGGGCACAGAGGGACCTCTCACCTCCATTAGCTCATGATCCAGGCACGACAGACAGCCTCTGCCAGCTTCCTGTTTACACCCGGAGAGACCAAAGCTGTCTTGGGCAAACTCCCACCAAACAGCAATGGTGGGGCCAGGTTCAAATCTGGATCTGTCTGTTCAAAGCCTGCACCCACCCTTAACCACCATGCTTGACCTCACTGCTACCGAAAATACCAGAATTCAGGACGGCAGAAAAGCACTTTCTACCCCTAGGAACCCCCAGCAATCCTTGCCTGCTGCTTGGTAAAAATTCCCAACTACAAGGCTGAAGGCCCTGGGGTATAGTCACCCCACCAACCGGATATAGTCACCCCACCAACCGGAAGCAAATAAGGCAATTCAGGAAGCGCCGACAGCTGCGCCTTGCTACAGGTGCATTCTGGGGTGCACCCCCGGGCCTGTCTGTGAGTGTGAGGAGCAGCACGGCCTTGGCCCCCCATGCCTCTCTGGCTACGGCCCTCAGCCTGCACAGCTGTGCAGGGCAGGTGGGGAGGGGCCATGTCCCTGAGCTGCCAAGCCTTGGCCCGGGAAAGGGTAGGCAGGCTGGGCTAACAAGGCAGGGGCACGAGGATGGCCCCTGAAGAATGTGCAGGGTTTGGAACTGCCCTAAATCACTCTTAAATCCACACATTTCTTCCTGTGCAGAAAACCAACCCAAAGGTGGGGCTGCCATAAATCCCACCAGTCCGACATCCCCTAGAATCCTGTCTTGTCCTGGGGGAAAAGGCAGGGCATTTCTGGAGGTTCGTTCTGGTGTCCTAGCAGCTGCAGAGCCTCAAATGATGGCAGAGCTAATGTTTACTAGGAATTTGCCCTGAGCTCCATGGGATCTTCTCAACCTTGGGAGGGGACGCTACTGTCATCAGAGGTTTGGAAACTTGCTGAGGCCACACACGGAGCGAGTGGGGAGGATCTGAGTGCCAGCAGTCTGAATCCAGGATCAAGCACTGACCACTGTGCAATATGGCCCCGGGCACAGGACGAGAAGAAGAAAAAGACAGGCCTCCCTGCGGCAGGGCACAGTGAGGCAACAGCCCGGCAAAGGCCACAGAGGGCCCTCAGCCAGATGGGAGGAAGGGACAAAGACCGTGGGTATTTTTCTTTCCTCTGGAGCATACCCGCTCGGTGACACATGATGTGTCGGGGAGAGGCTGAAAGCATCCAGGAGACAAAACAGGCAAGAAACCAGGAGAGTGCCCAGTTCAGACAACCCAGGGGGCACCCAGAGTCCCAGGCAGCCTCTGAGGGACCCCGTTTGGCTCTCACCCAGTTCTTTCCCTTAAAGGTAAATGCTCTCACGTCACACACATACCTCTTTCTCGCTATGCTGGATTCACTTCAAGATGTTGCAATTTCTACAGCGACCATTAATGCTGGGACCAGTCTGACTCTGAGCCCCCAGTGGCCCTCCCAGTGCAGATGGGAAGTGAGAGCTGCGGTGGAGCAGTGAGAAGAGGGATGCCCGCCACGCTACCCCAAGACCAGCTTCAGGAGAAGGCCCCAGCCTCTGGCTGAGGCCGTCACTGAGTCAGCCCACCTCAGGAGATGAGCCGACTCCGTCCTGGCACCGACGCCTGGTGCTTTGGAGAAAGCACAGAATCACCCAGGGAGGTGCCTCTCCTCCCATCAGCAAGCGGCTACCACAAAAAGGAGTTACCAGACACCATGTGTCATCAGCTGAGGCCCATGTTCACTAGAAAAAGGGAGCTGAGAGCCACGGGGACTTGGAGATGAGATTCTAAAATCCGCAAGGAAGCCACCACCATGGCCTTAGGGGAAAGGAGACCTGCTGCCGGCCACCCCAACAGACTGGATCCCCTGGGCCTGCAAGAAGCCCCTTCCTTGGCAGCCACGGACCACAGAGCGAGGGGCCCCTTCTTGACCCTCTGTCCCAGGCAGACAGGTGGGTCATGTTAAGAAGGCAAGTACTGATAAGACTTCCAGCTCCCATGACTATGTGCCGGGCACTGCAAAAGGAACTTGGCACACCGTGACTCACTGGTTCCTCCAGAACCCTCAGGAGGCCTGTCCAGTGATACTGTTTTAGAGCTGAGAAAACTGAGGCCTAGAGAGACTGAGGAGCCTGCGAAGGTCACCCAGCTGGAGAGCCAGAAGCCTAAAGCAGGCATTCATCTGCGCAAACGGCGTGCACAGGCACGTACACACATGCCCACCCTGTGAACCTGAGTGTTCGAGGAAGAATAAGCCATCGGAGCCCTAAATGGAAGTCACTACGACTGCAGTCAGTGGCTGTGCCGGGCAGGCTGAGGCCACAGGGCGGCCACATCTGTCTCCCACCCTCAAGAACAGCAGCCCTCCCTGCTGAGCAAGGCTTTATGGGCAACCTGCCATGCCCGCAGGTCCTGGAGATCTGAGAAGTCGTGGGCTCCAGGCAAGGAGAGGACAGCCAGAGCGCCGTGCACGTGAACTCATCCACAGCGACTAGCCTCACACTCACACCAATGCCTCTCCGGTGGCTGTGGGCAAAGCAGGCCAGCTTCAAGGGTGGGGCAGTGAAGGCAGTGACTGTGCCACAACAGAAGGGCAGCCAGCATAGCCCAGATGCCCAGATGTGACCTGCTCAAGCCTGACGACCCCAGTCTGCAGAACCTGCCCGGCGGCCCAAAAGGCAGATGGGTGCCTAGGCTGGCTTACAGATGGGTGCCTAGGCTGGCTTACAGATGGGTGCCTAGGCTGGCTTACAGATGGGTGCCTAGGCTGGCTTACAGGCGTCCCGCTCAGCCGCGGCAGCCAGACTGGTTAACATGCTTTGGCAGCAATGTCTGAGTGAACAAGGAACCTGAAATCCCTGTGAGTTAGTGTCCCCGAGACATACAGACACGTGCAAATGATGACCACAGAAGCTTTAAGACAGTGACTCCAGGCAGAAAGGGCAGCCTTCTCTTCTTGTGCAGTTGGAATTGGTTCTCATTGTACAATTAAATAGGAGCCAAGAATTTTCCCCATAATTGTCCTGGAGGGTAGAGGTGAGTCTAGGAGAAGCCTCTTTAAGTCACGGCACACAGCCCTCCTGGGCCCACGGGGCTGCCTTTTCCGTGTTACTTGCCCTCCTCTCCTTCCTTCATCTCCACCACTGTCTCCTCTAAGAGAGACCTCACAGTGTCTTCATGAAAGCAAGAAAAACTGACATTCCTCACAGTATTGTGGAAGCTGTCGAGGCGGAATCACTCACATATGCCTTTTTTCTCACTGTTAGCTTGAGATGATCTTAAAGAAAGAAAAGAAAGAGCACGAAGAGGACACACAAAACACAAATAAAAAAGTCCCTTCCTCGATGGCCGACAGGCAATAAAGGCGGCTCTCCATCTCTGGAGAGAAACATCAATTGTTGGAACGCTCAGGTTAACGGGGAATCACAGAATCAAGGATCCCACTCACCCAGCTGAAAGCAAGAAAGCAACTTGCAATTGATGGAGGGAAAAAAATTAATTGCAGCTTTAGAAAAACCTTTTCTCTGAGGCAGGGCTGTGGGGCCATTGAAGCCCAGGCGGCTCTGCGGGGCTCACAGCAGTTCTCCCTATTCACGACTCGCAGGTGGCTGATACGTTTCCCAGGGTTTCTCGGCGCGGTGATTGCGCCTGGCTCTTTCAGCACGGCTGCAGGAATCTATACAGGTCCACTTAAATCCGTCTGAGGCTGTGAAAGGCTCCATCACTCGCCGTCCGGCCCGGCCGCCCAAACAGAGCCCCGGGAGGGCCGGCGGGCGGGTGCAGGGCTGGGCGGACAGCGCCAATTAAAAATCCGAGCCTGTGGGCCTTTCTCTTTCTCGTTTTCATTCCTACAGCTACATTGTGTCCACTGGCAGCGGATTCCAAAGGCGAAGCGGCTGCATTCACGGCCCAGAGCTTTACAGCCACCATCCCGAACCAGGCTAATTAAAAACGTGATCTCCCCCCATCCCCAGGCTGCCCCAGGGAGCAGTGAGGACCAAAGGCTCAGGAGATGAGGTGCAACTGTGCATGTGGAGCTCTCCTGGAGGGGCTGGCGGGCTAGGAGGACAGGGCCCTTTCTGCCCACCGCCCCACCCTGAGAGAGAGACACAGGGCATCTATTGGCTGTAGGGGCCCATCTGCACAGGGCATCTGTCACCAGAAAAGGCTGGTCTCTTGGGTCTCTGAAACATTCTAGTGTTTCCTGCTCATGCCAGGGGCCTCCACACCTGCTGCGGAGAAAGGGCAAACCTGGTAGTGTAGGAGAGGGCTAGCTCGCATAGCCCCACTCCAACGAGGTTGTGACTCAGGTAAATTCACCACCTGGTGCCTGCTCCCAAGGCACCTGTTGGGCCACAAGCCACCAGGCCGGCCGGCCAGTGCTTACTATTGAGCTGCTTATAGTTGGAGGAAGAGGATACCCAGGCCTGGTCACTTGGCTCCTCCGAGCCTGCCTCTTCAATTGGAAAATGCCAGTAAGGAGAGCTAGCTCACCGAGTTAGCCAGGCTAGCAGTCAAGGCACACAGCCCTTACACAGTGACAGCTAAGATCACGACCCGTAGCACTACCAGCGGCTACAGCCCCTTCACCGCCTCTGCCAGCAAATCTAGGAGCGTTAGCTCTGCAAAGGCCAATTAGAGACCCCCGAGACAGGACTGGGGCTGCTCACTGCCGCCTTCATTCCTTCCCTTTAGAATTCTAGGACAGCTCCTAGCCTAGAAATGGATGAAGATGTGGGTGGCAACTCTGTTCTTTCAGTGAAATGCACATCACTTCTGGCTGACACGCCTGGCATTCAGCAACCCGTCTCCAAATTACCAGGGTTTCCTCCTGGCAGGCACAGCTCAGAAATGCACCACTCAAAGGTTTTTGCCACTGAGGAAGACCTGAGAGGTGACATTCCTGGGTTGCTGGAGAAGTTTGGGACATCAGTTTCCCATATGGCTGTGGGTAGGGGACCTAAGAGGGCAGATGGGTCCTGGGGGTGGCAGCAGGGATGGGAATGGGGAGGGAGGCAGAAGGGGGCCACTTGGGCGGGCTTCTCCAGCCAGAGCCTGCTGTGACAGGTAGGCTGAGGACAGAAGGGGAATGGCGTATCAGTCCCTCTCTGCAGGACTCAGTGCTGTGGCCACATCTGCCCCTAAGTGGGTGACGGTGGTCTCCACATGCAGAATTCTGAGGGGCCTGCCTCTTGCTCTCCTCCTGAATGCCAGGGGGAGGAGCCCTGTCACTGTCACCTGCAGGGCTAAAGCCAGGCCACACGGCCAGGGCACCCAGCAGGGGTGTCACCCTGGGGATTGCAGCAGAGCCATGACCAGGTTTTAGCCTCGGGCTGGGGCCCAGGGTACCTGTGGCCACAAGGAGCTGGCCAGAGTCCTTGGCATAGGATGGGGCAGCCGGGGCAGCCGGGGCAGCTAGGCCCTCCGGGGAGGTCTCAGGCGCAGCGTGGGCGCTACCATCACAGCCATTCTGTGGTCAGACTGCCTCTCTGCTCTCTCAGCCTCTTCCTCAAGAGAGTAACTGGGAAAATCCTTCTTCTCTTTCATTTTTTAAAATTGAAAATGGAGAACAATAATAATTGAGAGCAATAATAAAAACACTAATTCTGAGTACCCCCTCAGGCCCTGCTGAGAGATGCAAAATCAAAGCCCCTGAGACAGGCTCTAGGGACCCGAGATGGGCCCAGGCCAGCAGCATTCCCCACCCCACCCCCATCCACCAACGGCCTTCCCAGCCTCTGCTGAAGGCAGACAGGTGAGGGTAAATTGAGTAGGGATTTTGCCAGGCAGTTGCTAAGATCACTCCAAGAATCCTGCAATCCTGATTAATGGACAAGATGGCTCTGTGCTTTGGCAGAGGGTCTCAGCACCTTTTCTTATGGAAAGCAGTGCTGTATGCTGTTGGCGGCTGTCTGGCATAATGCCTGCTCGCCTGGCCTCATTCGAGGGGCTCAGGAGACCCCCGCATCACCCGGGAGCTGGCAGAAGTGCGCCAGGAAACCATCAACGTGACCATCCTTCCTAGCTCCTGGGGACATGGACCCAGGGATAGAGAGGATGGAAAACGTGGGGCCAATGAAAATAAGCAGCCTGTCCCAGGGGGCAGCAGGCCTGTGTCAACAGGTAACAGGATGCCCTGCCGCCCAGCTCCAGCCTGCACGACATGGCATTTGAGCTGAGTGGGCACCGAGAAGGTGCGTCTCCCTTGCCACTGCCCAATTCAGAAGGATCAGCTTTCCTGTCTGAGGCCAAACAGGTAACAGGGCCTCAGGGACTGCAGCCACCAGGGAGGTCAGGGCCTCTTTCTCCCGCCAGGCTCTCCCACAGCAATGTTGTCCCCAGGTGATGATCACCTGTCAGGACTGGGGGAGGGGGAAGAATGAGCATCTAGTGGATGCAGCCAGGGATCCTCCAGTGAAGGACAGCTCTCCAAAGGACCACAAGCCCCAGTGTCACTCTTAGCATCACATCACTTCTCGCTCTGATCGCCTGTGAGAGTGCAGCTTGCTCTCTTCAGGCATTTGCTCTGTGCCTTAAAGAATGTTCCCATCGTGGCGTCAACACAGATTGGCGACATCTGCTCTGGCCCTGCAGTGGGCTCCAACATCTTCCCCAGGCCTCTCAGGCCTGCCAGGAGAGAGGAGGAGAAACGCAATTCTACAGCAAAGCATGTAAGGAGTCCTAGAACAAACAGAACAGTTTTCTTACCATCTCCCCCAGACCGAGGCCCTCCCATTGTGCCAGCGCCTTGTTTCCGCCCCAGTCCTCAGGTGTTTCTTTTGCTCATAAACCCTCGCCCCAAGCTGCAACAATCAGGTTTTTCGGGGTCTCAAGCTAAGTGTTGAGCTGTACATTCTGAAGTTCCAAATGAACCAGAAGCTCTCTGTAGACAGGCAGGCAAGAGAAGAAAGGGAAATCAGCTGGCCGAGACCCCAACACATGCGGGAGCTTTACATTAGCAGGACTGTGCTCAGAACAGAGTGAGCAGAGAGGCATGTCACCAACACGCTCGTGTGGCAGCTGAAGCTCAGGGAGGAAAGTGTGTGCCCAGTGTCACAGCTAGGAAGCAGCAGAGGACAGGGAAGGCCTGTACCCTTCCCATGTCATCCCACAGGGTGGGAGGGGGCTGCATCTCCCTTGAGGTCACCCCCTCCCCAAGGCACCATGCTGAAGTGTTGAGGGCAGACCCAAGATGGCTGCTTGAGATGAGCCAAGGAAAGTGTCTTTGGCTTCACCAGATACTGTAGGAGCTTAGAGCTCAAGGGATGGCCCTGGCCTGTTCACTGTTCCCTACCAAGCCCAGATCAGCCCAGTGGACATGAAGCAGGTCAGCAGCCACATGGAGCCATCAGCCAGCAGAGGGCTCAGGGTGGAGCCAGGATGGGAAAGGAAGTGGGTGTGGGCACTGGGAGAGTCAACAGGAAATGCACTGGGGACGCCATGGGGCTGGCTGAGGCCTCGCCGCCCCCAGACTTCTGCATTCTTGGTTCTTCCTCGGATGCTAAAGCTCTGTTTGGCCCTGCGGGACACAATGGCATGCCCTGCCTGCTCCAGAAAGACCTCTCTGGGAGCACTGCAGCAGCCAAGCTTCCAGGAGGAAACCAAGACACATCGAGGCTCCGAGGCTCTGGAAGCGTCCTCTGGAAAACCCCACCTCAAGACCACAGGCCTGGGCATAGCAGAGGGCCAAGCCTTGGGCAAGAAACCTTCAGGATGGAGAGGGACAGATGGGCAATGGCTGCCTCCAGCCTAGTGTGCCCGGTGCCCATCAGCCTGCAGTCTCCATGGAGGGGAGGGTCTGGGGCGCTGGGGGAGGGTGGGCTGCGGCCTGCTGTGTCCTGGCCTGGCTCTCCACTAGCTGCCATAAAGTCATCACCCATGTCCCCTCCCTGAGAGCCCCCCCCATCTGTAAAATGGCAACCATGGCCTGTCCTGACTGCTTCCTAGGAATGCCACGAGACCTCATGGATAATCGCTGTAAGGCTTCACAAGGGAGAACTCACTAGAAGAGCCACAGCAGAGCCCTCCACCTTGCCTCACGATGGGCGAGGCACTGTGTGCACCAACCACAAGCCCCCAGAGGTGCTCTTTTTTGCTCTGCAGATGAGCAAACAGGCTCAGAGAAGCGAAGTAACTTGCCCAAGGTCCCGCAGATGAAACACCTCAGACCTAGTCCACCTGTCCCACGTGTCCCACCTGTGCAGGGCTCCTCTTGCTGCTGAGAGGCCAGGCCAGGATGAGCAGTCGTGGGAAGCTGCCCTGAGAACAGAAAGCGCCGTCCCAGCCCTTAAGGAATGTGCAGCATCACTGGAGAGACTGGCGTGGAACATGCTTGCCACAACAAGTGAGCCACTTGACTTGCAGGAGGCAGGACGGGGCCGGCAGGGACGAGAACCGGCGGGGCGAGAGCTGCGTCCTACTGACTCGAAGAAGCAGCTGCAGGCCTGCTGGGCAGGTGCCAAAGGCAGGCGACAGCAGCAGGGGAAGGCCAGGGCTGGTCACCGCCCCATCACCAGCTAACTTTCTAAGTGACCCAGGGCAAAGGACTGTGACTCTCTAGGCCTGTTTCACCAGACACATAATGACAGGTCCCTTCAAGCTCTGAAACTTACGGGCTCCAGCTAGAGCCTTCTGCACCTACCTCTTCAACCTCTAACCTGGGAGTAAGGAAACCAGCCAGGATTATCTTGAAGTTTCCATGTCTTCCAAGCGAAAATATTGTCTCAGTAGACGGCAGCAAACAAACCCTGGCAGAAGCCTTCCTGCTATGGCTGGACCAGCTTGGCACCCTCCAACCACCCACCTGACCAAGCAGAATGGGGGGCGGGGTAGAGAGGGCGCTACAGGCAGGCTGGCCCAGGCATCAAAGCCATGGCGGGAAAGAAAAACAGCAGGCCTGGCAGGCCCCACCCCCGGGCACGTCCACAGCTGTTTCTCCCAACACGGCTGCCGTCCATCACGTCACACAACGTAGTGCTAAAATCACAATCGCTGCAAGGATTTGGAAATGCCAGTTCTCAACGAGCTTCCAGATCAAGCCTCAGTCTGCTTTCTCACAACTGGATGAAGGCCACCTACCATGAACAGTGTCCCCCAGAAGATGGAGGGCTTACGGCCAGAGAGCTGCCCTCCCCAGAACCCAGGCTGCCAGTGTCCCTGGCCTCCCTGACACACTCTGCAAAGTGTGCACTTGATTCTTTGTACTCCTTCAGACCTCAAAAACAACTAACATTTGCCAAATATACATCAGTCCCAGGAAGCGTGCCATGCATTTTATGTCTCTGTGGTGCCTTACTATTCCCGATTTTCAGATGAGAGCTCTGAGGCCAAGGACAGTCACTTGCCCAGGCCCTCTCCTCGCAGGCTCACTCCCTCTGCACTCTGCCTGCAGATTTCCAGGCATCTACTAGATATTTCTAGCAGTAAAAGCTAACGTCAGACAGGCACAGATGACATAATTATCTATCAGACTACTTCTTTCCCTAATGGAGCCGGAATATTTTATTCTTAGTAATATAATTAAGTATAGGATAATTTTATAATACTGTAGGCTCTGCCCTGCTCCCAGAGTAAGCACTAAGGAGGCAGACCTCTTCCTCCAAGGAAGAACTTTCTACCAGTCAGAGGAGTCCAAAGGTGAAAGAGGCCTAGGTCACTGCGGCAGCCATGAGATGACACGTGTCCTCTACCCTGAGCCCGAGAACCAGGCATGAGCCGGGGTCTTCTAAGTGTTCCAGGTGGACCCCCCCACACTGGATGATGACAATGACAGTTGTCTTGGTAGTGGTGCTTGTCATGGTGAGGATGGTGACGACAGCAGCTGCCATCTGCCCGGCACCCACAGTGTGGCCGGATATGCTAGGTGCTTCACACCCTTCGGCTTATGTGATCTTCACGCCAACCCTGTGAGGGAAGTTATTCTTCTCACTCCACTTTACAAATGAGGGTGCTGCGGCTCAGAGGTCACCTTGCCAGAGCGCAGCGAGGCTGGGCGCTGACCCCTAACCACAGGACTCCAGAGGCGCCGTTCTCTCCTCCTCCAGAAGGAAAACCACTTCTGCAGATGATCCATTTCCAGACTGTTTCCAGAGTACAAATGTCCCCAACCCCCCTAGGAAGCCAACATTCCTCTACCATCAGCCATTTGTTTTGAGAGACAGGTGCATTTGAAAAGAAAGGGTTCATCCTAAAGGGAATTTTCTGTGCCCTCAACTCTGAACCCCCTCTTGCCTTCAACACCAAGGACGAAAACAAACCTAAGATAACAAAGAAAAAAGAGTCTTGGGGACCCATGGGCACTGGGTCACACCGGGGGCACCGTGCATGTGAATTAACTATGCCAGACAGCGGGAGCCCCCAGCCTCCCTTCAGAAGCCACTTTCTGCCCAAACCACCCCAAAACCAAAGCCACGATAGCAAGGCAGTGGCGGAGCAGGGCCAGCTGCACTCAGCCCTGGGGCAAAGCCAAGCCATCTGTCCTTGCTGGCCTCGGTTTCTCCCTCTGCACCACAGGGAGACGGGGCCACGTGGCCCCCCACTTGTCCTCAGAGCCTCTGTTGCGGACCTGCTGTCAGCCCTTTTTTTAGGAGTTAAGGCCTCAGGGCCCTAACTCAGTTCTCCTGTGTTCCATTTCTCTCTGGTGCCAAAGGTGCAGGAGGCGGCCAGAGGGGTGGAGCTGAGCAGAGGGTGCGCCCAGCATCCTCCGGGGCCTGCCCTGTCCTCCCAGCTGCCCAGGACAGGCAGGGACGAAGCTGAGAGGGCTGCCGGGGAGGCAGTATCCAGGTATGCGGTGGCCTCACTGTCGAACTGCAGGCACTGCAGCAGGGAGCCCAGCTGCTGGACGGAAGCGCGAGCCCACACACAGGCACCAGGGGCCTGGACCATGCGCCCCACTTCTCCTGCTCTCCTTGCTGCGTCCGCCCCCTTGAGACAGCCAGGCCCAGCAGCCTCCTTATTTCCTCCTCAGGGGAACCCTGTGGAGACTCTCAGTGGACTTCCTGCCCTGGGGCTGCCTGCTCTGCAGGGTCAAGGTCAGCAGAGCCCCGCAGATGTCCAGCCTCTGCCTCAGGTTAGCAGCGACCGGGCACTGGCACATGGCAGGGACATGCCACCCCTGCTGTCTACCGTGACTGGGCCTGGAACGTTCATACCAGCCCCAGTGTTAGGACAACGCGACAGAGGCAGTTCGCTTGCTGGTTCCTTATTTGTCCCCCATCTGTGAAGCATCTGTGGTCCGCCAGGTGCTGCCTGAGCAATGTGAACTCCGGCCAGCCAGCGAGGCCCCTGCCCTCCTGGAGTCCCTTCCAAAGGGCGTGCCTGGAGAATTTCAAAGCCAACATCAAAGTGTGATAACAATGAGCATCCTTTTGCCGCTGGAATTATCCCCTCTAGTTTTCATTTCCAGTCCTCCCTTCCACTTGAGTCCCAAGACTTTCCCAAGCCTGTCCGTGCGTGTCCAGACATGGCTGTGAACGCCTGCAGCAGGAAACACCGTCAGCTCCCAGCTGTTCTACTCAGCAGGTGTGAGCCCCGACACCAGTGCTCAGGACCGTCCAGGGTTTCACCACACACACAACACGTCCATGCCCAGCCCTGCCCAGGGGTGAACTCAGCAAGCAACTCAGGCCCAATTCACAGATCAGGAAACTGAGGCCCTGGGCAGCACCGGGATGGGCTGAGTTCATGCTGCTGTCAGGTGTCAGAGGAGGCTGTGGCCACAGCCTTGGGGAGAAGGAGCCCAGCCCACAGCTGTCCTGAGATCTGGTCCCAGCCTGTCACCCGCGGTGATAACCCTGGGTGACCACAGCCCAGCCACTTCCCTCCTCTAGGCCTCGGTGGCTTCACCTGCAGAGGCAAGGGGTCCAATGAGGTGAGTGACATTCCAGGGTTATAACAAACGCCAGTCCCAGAGGTATTGGGAAAGGACAGTATGTATTTTAATCACCACGAAGAAGCCTCATGGTGAGGGCCCGAAACAGCAGCGGTCCCCATCTGTCCTATCTGGCTCCAGTTCAGGGTCTCACTTCCTTCAATATGGAAGGTAGCAAGAGTACCCGGGGAACAGCCAAGCAAATCACAGAAAGGCAAAAAATCTCCTCCTAGCTGGAACCCTCAGGCCTGTCCCCAGGACAGAGGAGCCTCTTGCCTCTCCTCCAGCCCACACATGCAGACGACGCCCTGTGTGGGTGTACACTCGACCAATCAAAGGAAATGTAGACAAAATGGCCCCACCCTCCCTTGGGCACCCAGATGCCTTGGCCATGAGGAGACTGTGCTGCCAGGCCCTAAGAGGGAGGACCCACATGGCCTTGAGGCCAGGATAGCACTTTTCAATCAGATCCCCAAGGGCTCTGCAGATAACTTAGCTAAACAGAGCCCCGAGGGCTGCCTGTCTCACCTCATATGCCTCAAAGACACTGGTAGGGTCTTGCTCCACAAAGACTATGATTTCTATCGCTGATCAATGAATGGGGAGAAGTTCCATAGGCTCTGATATGTTTCTCTGATGAAGCCCCAAGCTCACGGTCAGCCAGGAGGTAATGTCCTCCAGATTTCTGGAAGAGCTGTGCCTGAAGCTGGGGCAACCAGCTTCCTTTATGCCAGGAGGGCTGGCATAAAGCAGGGGCTTGCAAGAAGGGCTCTGGCTTGGGACCCTGATGCTGATTCAACGGGCATCTCACAGAGCTGAAAACAGCCAGGCACTGCCAGGG
Organism: Sapajus apella; assembly: GCF_009761245.1. NCBI lineage: Eukaryota > Metazoa > Chordata > Mammalia > Primates > Cebidae > Sapajus > Sapajus apella. The sequence continues at coordinate 27,774,911 of NW_022436953.1, forward strand.
TTCTGGATGGCCAGGCCTCACTCTCCATGTTCCACTTTCAAGAGGTCTTACAGGAGCAGGACAGATGGGCTGACTGCATTCGTCCAAAGGGCAGAGGGGTCCAGCTGGGTCTCGCTGGCACAGCAAGATCAGACTCATGAGCCAGGCAGACTTGGGTCAAAGCCCTCTCTTAACCACTTCTTCTTAGGGTAACCTTGGCCAGGCCCCTCCCATCTGAGCCTCACTTTCCTCATCCACATGGGGCAAGCGGAGCCTATCTCACAGAGATCCTGCGAGGAAGAAATGAACAGGGTGCAAGAATGTACTTCGGAACCTCCAAGATGCTGGGTAGATGGGGGATCCACGTGTGGCCAGGTCTGCAACACCTGCTGCCCAGCTCAGGGCTGATGCCAGCTGGAGTCTCCAGCTTCTTTATACTGATCAGTGCTGGGCAGAAACTCAGCTAGAAAGTCACAGGAGCCCGGTCCCACCCGGCAGCCTCCTAGAAGCTGAACAGGCAGCTCCCATCAACACCCTTCCTGGGCCAAAGTCTTCGAGCTTGCTGAGGACACAGGGAGGACAGGTACTCAGAGCCAGTAAGGCACCAGCTGGACACCAGCCACAAGCTAGGCTGCCACATGCCCCCTTATTTGGAAAAACAGTGGCTCTGGGAACTCTTAGGGGCTATCCTAAAGAGGCTCATCACTGCCAAAAGAAATAATTACAAAGCATTAAATGAGAAAGATGCAGGTTGTGAGTGAAATGCTGTGCTCAGCCATGCCAAGTGTGTCTGTCATCATGCAACGCCATAGTGCTCAGAAAAAAATCTTCAGACAAAGGAACTGGAGCCTGGGGCCTGGCCCTCTCAACCCCTGGGCCTGAGAAGGGACTTCCTCTCTCCACACCAGGACCAAAACTAGACCACACTGGAGCATCGACTCTGAGAAGGGACACTTCCGGTCTGTCGCCATGCTGGCAAGGATGGGCAGGAAGGGCGCTCCCAGGGAGGGGATGTTTGGTTCCCTGAAGGTCTGCAGGCATGGGGATGGCAGCAGAGATGGTGAGCAGCGACTTTCCACTTAGAGCAGAACAAAGAGGGAGTTACTGGAAGGCAGAATCCGCCTCCGATTCACCTCCCTGTAGCCCTCCCTGCCCAGGGCCAGGGTAGAAAACCCGAATCCAGGCATGCGCAGGAGTCCCCACCCCCAGCTTGGGTGGTGGCAGAACTCATTCCCTTCCATTACAGAGGAGGGGTCAGCTCTTAGGACACGAGTGGCGTTGTGGGTAGGGCTGTAGCTGTTTGGCCTTCCTGAGGCCTGGGACCTTCTGCTCCCCCAGCTCCGATTCCCTGGGTTTGTGAGCAGGCCCCTTCCAGAAGGTGGTGAGGAGGCTGCGGCGTGCCTCTGCTCGCCCTGTCCGTGTCTGGTCTGAGGAACTCCATGGGGGAAGAAGTCACACCAAGCCCCTCGGGTGCAAGACAGGCAGGAAATGCACAATGATTGCTTTACCAACAGCCAGGACCGCCGTGAACCACAGGTTCCAAAGCACTGCCCAGGTTACCGGAGCCCAGCTTAGGGACCCGTTCATAACTTCACTCCACACTGGATACTCTTGGCTGGAGAGGGTAGACTGAACACAGTGTCCTGTCACATTCAGGTGACAAGGCCAGCTTCAGCCTATTGTCATCTCCCATCTCCCCACCCATACCCACACCCCATCTCACACAGCAGGAGGCCATTCGAAGGCTCAGCATTTCCACATGAATTTCGGGTCAGTGTCAGGAACTGCTGGCCTGGTGAGGGGCCTGAAAGCCACACCCTCTTGAACTAGGGACCCCTTGAACTTGCTACCTCCTTGACTTTCCCCACCAAGACATCTCATCCCATGAAATGCATACCAGCAGGAAACACAGGATGCTGAGGAATGAGCGTTGGGGCTCTGGAGGTGGCTTCCCTCTTCTCCATGTGGACTCTCTTCTCCACGCTTCACTGGAGTGAGCGTGGCCAGTCCAGGCAATGCCCACTATCATCCAGGGACTGCTCAGTGGCAGAGCTGGGGCTCCTGACTATGGCAGGGCATCAGCAGGTACAGATGAGTATCTAGCAGCCTGTTCTCTGCTGGGGTCTCCCTGCCCCAGCCACAGCCAGCTCCTCCTACACACGCCAGCCTTGGAGGTCACTCATGCCAACCTTCCACATGGAAGATCCTTCTGCTTCTCTGCTTGTCACCTCTGTCCCATTACCCATGTTTCTTGTCTTTGCAGCACCTACTTCATCCAACATCACCTGCTTTGCTCCTAATTCTGTCTGTCTACACTAGACAGAAGCTGCCAGAGCGAAGGGCCCATGGCCATCATGTGCCACCCAGTCCTCAGTGCCAAGAGCAGTGTGTGCAAACAGTAGGTACATACCAAACAGAACTGCCCCAGAGCAGGATCCATCCAGCAGCAGGCAAAGGGGCCTTGCTTCTGTTTTTCCTGCTCTGCGGCACAAGCACGGTACCCAGCACACAGTAGGTCCCAGAAAGACATGCTGGATTGAACAGATGGCAAAGAGAGACCTGAACATGGGTCCTTTATGGGTACAAAGGAAATTAGGAGGTGGGCTGGATTTTGTCCACTGGAACATGGCAAGGCCTGAGATCTGGAAGGCCAACACACAGCAAAGACACATCCAGGTCTGCTCCCCTATAGCAGCCCCTCCCGCTGTGGAGGCGCAGTCTGGAGGCACACCAGGCCCCACGATAAGCGTGCTCTGAATGACCAAGAGGGTCAAAGCCTCCAGGCAGCCCTTCTGTAGTGGAAGCGCAGGTGTTTCCAGGCGCCATGGCCCTAGCGGAGGGCTGGTTCAGACACAAGGCCACAGTGAGCACAGACCCCTGCTATTCATTAAGAACAAAACAAAACTGGCAGGGTGGGATGGCTCACGCCTGTAATTCCAGCACTTTGGGAGGCCAAGGCAGACGGATCACGAGGTCAAGAGATCGAGACCAACCTGGCCAACACGGTGAAACACCATTTCTACTAAAACTGCAAATATTAGCTGGGTGTGGTGGCGCCTGACTGTCGTCTCAGCTACTTGAGAGGCTGAGGCAGGAGAAATGCTTGAACCCGGGAGGTTGCAGTGAGCCCAGATTGCACCACTGCACTCTAGCCTGAAGACAGAGCGAGTGTCTCAAAAAAAAAACAAAATTAATCTTAGAGCAGTGCCCCATCAGCACCCTTGCTCCAGTGTCCATGGCACAGGCCGATACTGGAAATGACTCTTGTTCATGGTCAAACTGTGCTCGGTGCAGCCAGGACAGCCCAGCCCCTAAGGTCAGACAACATGACCCTCCCAAAGGGACAATCAGGTTGATTAAATCATAGGTGACGCACTGCTCTCCCGCTGATGGAGTGTGTTCTTTGGTTTTGAAGAGGAAACAGCATTATTACAAACTACGGATACAAGAGCATCAACACATTCACAGTCTTTTCAACTGAACAATTAAAATAATTCAATTGTATGTTATACAAACCAGGAGTTTTTTTAACTGTATCTGCTTTTCATATTGGACAGAGTTAAGAAACCAGTGCTAAGCTCATATGTTTTAATTCGTGTTTCTTTCCACCTTTTAAAGCAACAAATTTCTTGTCATTGTTCCACATGTTGGTAGATGCTCATTATTTAAAATCTGCGTTTGAACCTTTGGAATCCACAGACTCCCGGGGCTAGAAAGGGTGTCAAGAGTTTCTCCTCAGCGTTGTAACTGCTTAGAAAAAGGACTGCACGAAACTACACCAAATATTTAAAGATCATTATCTCTGTAGGTGGATTTCAGAGGAATTTAAATTTCTGTGCTTTTACATTTCCAAACTATATTTTTTTGTCTTCTGATCTTCAAACTTTTTTTTACATGAATGCATTAATTTTTTAACCAGTAGAAACAGTGAATGTCAATGAGTCTGAAACTGACATACTCCTCTACCAACAAGAATATGACGATTTCCCATGAACTAAGCATATGTTGGGTGCCGTTAGTCCTGAGCTCCTTTTTCACACCCATTTTACAAATGAGGAAACAGGCTCAGAGAAATCCAGTGACTTGCTCAAGGTTCCACAGCTAGAGCCGCACCCAGCTCCATCTGCTCCAAAGGCCTCACTCTCAGCCAGCCTATTCCACAGCTTCTCCGCAGCCAGGAAGCTTCCTTTCTACTTGCTCCCTTTTCTACTTAGCCACGGAAAGCAGCTGTGATGATATGTAGGTCATACTAACCACAAATATTACAGAGACCATGGGACTGGGTGGGCATTGTGGTTATGACTGGTGACTCTTCTCCCACAGTCAAAGAACCAGGTCAGTTCCCAGCCTCACCCAGCAGACAGTCTGGGGCAGGGACAGGGGCAGCGAGCAAGAGCCTGGGGGAGGGGCTTTACTATGCAAGAAACTAAGGAAAACACTTGGGTGCTTGGGGACAGGGATCCCACTTAGCAAACACGGAGGCCTGGCCATCTTCTGTACTGCCATACACGACGCCACCCAAGGAGGTTTCAGGGCCAGCAGAATCCCAGGTACCTCAGCAGGAGTCCCAGGCTATGGACCTCTGAATAGATGTCAAGGGGGTCTCTCTTGCCCACTGCCACATCCCTGCCCTGGTAATGTGACTGGTGTTTCTCAAAGCCTGTTTTGCCAGGGGAGTGGCCCCCACTCACACATGCAAAATGGGATAAGAGGTGTATTCCTCAACCCTTCCAGGAGACATGAGCAGATTCAGACCTGGAGAAGCGTCACCTCAGTGAGATCTATTTAATTGTGCTGGATCTTTGAGAACCATCTATACAAGTCCTGAGAATAGCAAACTACCATGGGAGACAGGGGGTTGCACATGGCACGTGGAAGTAGCTGAGATCCCAGGAATAGGCTAGGTGCCGCCGGCAGCACCCCGGTACTTCACCCCAGCAACCCAGGCCGCAGCTGAAGTGCAGTGAGCTAAAGGGCCACAGCCTGGAAGTGGTGGGACACCAAGGCCACGTTCCCTGCCTCCACTCCCCATGTCCACCTAGCAAAGTTTCTCCAGCCTTCTGGTCCTCAGACCCTGCTCCCTGTGCCCCCTCTGAGGCTGGGCTACCTGGGCTCAGCACACATACTGCTAGCCACACCACCCAAGTTCAAATCCCACACCTACCTGGAGCCAGCACCATGGCCCTAGGTGAGTAATTAAGTCTGTGCTTCTTTGTCTGTGGTGGTAACCTGGCATGACAATAACAGTATCTGTGTCCCAGACACTGGGATGTCGACAGTGGGGATGGGCGGGTATGGTGGCTGACGTGCACCCACCCTTTCTGGCAGTGTCTTGTACATAGTGGGAGCTTGGTGTACATAGTGGGAGCTTGGTGTACATTTGTAGGACTTGCAGGACACAGACAGCCTTTGAAGCTAAACTACCCTTTGGAAAATCATGACTCCTTCCACCGCTAGCCTTCCTGCTTTCAGCCGTGATAGCCCTGAAGTCTAAGCAGAGCTGCTCACCGAGGGGGGACTAAGAGGAGCCTCATGGAGCAGATTTATCCAAAAAGGAGAGACGTCCTGATCAGCAGCTTTTCCTCCTCGCTCCTCATTTCCTCATCATCAGCTTCAAAAAGGCCAAGGCCAGGGCCAGGGCCAGCGCCAACAGGAGTGGTGGAAGTGTTCTTGGTTGCATTAAGAACTTTCTACCACATTTCTGGGTCCCCAAAGATGCTCCAGCCCACACAACAGCCTCCGGGCTCCAGGTTGGCTGTGGGTTTCTCAGACAACAGCAGCATCTGCCCTGGGACAGCCTCCACTGCCGAACTTGGAGGTGGACACAGGATAAAACCATGGCCGGCTGAGGCTTTCAAATCTAAGCCAACCATTCCCACCCTTATTCTCACAGGGAAGCTGCAAAACTACCTTGCCAGGCCAAGCTCCGTTACCACAAGCTCATCAACTCCACAAACTTCTGAGCTGGCTGTCTGCCTCGGGGCCAGAAGATTTCTGGCTGACAGAGAGATTTTTGGGTCCCAAGCCAGAGTGAACTTTCTTTTTTTGAGACGAAGTCTTGCTCTGTCACCCAGGCTGGAGTGCCGTGGTGCAGCAATCTCAACTCACTGCAACCTCTGTCTCCCGGGTTGAGCAATTGTGCCTCAGCCTCCTGAGTAGCTGGGATTACAGGCATGCACCACCACGCCCAGCTAGTTTTTGTATTTTTAGTAGAGACGAGGTTTTGCCATGATGGCCAGGCTGGTCTCAAACTCCTGACCTCAAGTGACCCACCCACCTCGACCTCCCACAGTGCTGGGATTACAGGTGTGAGCCACCGAACTTTCTTGGGGCTTGTCTTCAGTTGTGAGAACCCCAATGCTGCCCTTGCTGTTTGTGTTTGGGTTTTGTTTCACCATATAGAGCAGAACAGCCCCACCAAAATTCTTCAGGAGACAGAGAAAGCTGAGGCAGCAAATGAAAGCAGAGAACTGACCCATCCTCGCTGTGGCCCACACTGTCTCAAGCATGAGGGCAACAGGAGACAACGTGGAAAAGAGCTCACTGGGACCGGATGAGCAACCCAGCTGGTGCTTCCAGAGGAATGCCCAAGACAACACAGTTTTCATTTTAAAAATTACACTTTGCACAAGGAGATCCGTCGAATACACAACTCACCCTGACGCCAACACTCGTTAGCCAACCCTCACGAGCACGAAGTGCCCCTTTCCCAAGGCCCCCTTTACACTTTGCACAAGGAGATCCGTCGAATACACAACTCACCCTGACGCCAACACTCGTTAGCCAACCCTCACGAGCACGAAGTGTCCCTTTCCCAAGGCCCCCTCGCCAGCATGCCTGCTTACCACCTGGGGGCACAGGAAGGGCCCACAAGAGGCCAACAGTGAGCATGGCAGAGCCTGAGACAGCCAAGCCGGCTGCAGCCCCACCCTACTCCTGACTGGGCCCTATCGAGGGCCAGCTTTAGCTTTTGGTGAGACATTGCCAAGCAAATCCAATGACTTTCCAAACGAGAAAACAGAGATGTAAGGTCATCTAGATCAAGTGCCAGCAAACTCTTCTTAGAGAGCCAGGGGGTAAATATTTATGCTCTGTAGGCTATCGGGCTCTGTCGTAAAGACCCAGCCCTGCCACTACACAATGCTGCCACTGTAGCATGAATGCAGGCGGAGACAACAGGAACATACACAGGCAGAGCTGTGTGCCAAATAAAACTTTATTTATAAAAACCAGCAATCACTACATATTAGGTACAATGTACACTACTTGGGTGACCGGTGCACTAAAATCTCAGACTTCACCACTATACAATTCATCATGAAACCAAAAGCTACCTGTCCCCAAAAGCTATTAAAATTCTTTTTTATTTTTTAATTTTTTTTTTTTTTTGAAGCCAACTAGGTGCTTTGCTGAAGCCCATGAACCATGTTCCTCTTTCCCAACGTCAGGATGATAGACCACCCAGGACTTGGATCATTCAGAACCTAGATGTTACTCCTAAGAAGGGATAGAAGGAAGTAAAAGGAGAAAACCCTAATTTGACTATTTATCCAAAAAAGATTGATTGTAAACTGCAAGTAACTGAGATTACTTTGGATCATAGAGAGGTTTTCCATCATCAGTGAAATAAGAATCCATGAGCTAAAGTGTGTTATAAGGAAATCATTTCCATTTTGCACAC
>NW_022436953.1:27782970-27902242 GCF_009761245.1 Sapajus apella
GTCTCATTGATGTGTCTAATATTGATGTTGAAGTCAATATTAACATTGATGTTAAAATTATTTAATAAAAAAAAAAAAAAAAAAAAAAAAAAAAAAAACAGGCTTCTAAAGTTCCATGGTGCTGCCAGACGATGTCTCCGTACCAGATGGTGGACTGCACTCTGGGAGCTAGAAGCTCTCCATGGTGATTTTCAGGCCTTTAACAAGGGTTCATCATCCCGTATTCCAGAACAATCATTTATTAATGTGTCTAGGCACTGCTAAATTCTTTCACATATTAACCCAGTAAGTTCTTCTTTTACCCAATTTTCAGACCAAGAAACTGAGGCACAGAGAAGTTAAGTAACCTGCCCCGGGCAGAAGGCCCATTATACTTCGTGTGGCCAGAGGGAAGTCCCAAAGCCTCCGGAAATTCCACTGCCACTCAATCCAGGAGTGTTGCCTCCGGCTTTCTCGTCTCCAGACTTCTGGCTCAGGTTGGCTCCCCAAGGACAAACACGGCGAAAGTCCTTTTTCCCTGACGAACTCTCCCTTCCTGGTAAGGCGGAGGGAGAACCCACCTGACTGGCTACGGAGCTCAACCCCAGCCAGTGGCCCTGGCTTGTGTGTACCAGGCCCTTAGATCCTCCCTGAGAACCAGGCAAGACATTCCCAAGGGTCCAGGCACAAGCAGCTCACAGCCTCCAGTGCTCCGCATAGCTCCACAGCCCCCTTCTCCACTGAAGGGCACCAAATATGTGGGCATAGCCTTCTCTTCCTGCCCCAACCTGTCCACTGCCTGAGTGAGGTTCAAGTCCCTGGCCACCTGCCCAGGGTCATCCTTGGCTGCCCAGTGCCCACAGAAGAAAGCCCCAACTCTCCAGCTGGCTCTCAGGGCCATGTTCTCCAACCCACCCCCAGCTCCAGCCTGACCGTCTGCTCCTGGTCTCAAGAACATCTAAAAGTGCCTGTGTCTCTCCTCTCCACTCCAACTGAGGTACAGCCCAGGCCTGTCCCCTGGCTAGAAAGCTTCTTAGCTCCCCTGTAAAGGAGCCAATGCTAGGTCCTGCCCATGACAGGCAGAACCCGCCATGTGCCCCTTGCTTCCTATTCCTGGCTTGCTAGAACATGATCCCATATGCATAACTAAGCGCGAAATGAGGGCCTCGTGTCCGTCATCTTACTTCATCCTAGCAATGGCTATTATGGATCCTGCTAGATGAGTGAGAAAACCAAGGCTCAGAGGGCAGAGCCCTGGGTGTTGGTCACGTGGGCAGGTGGTATGACCCTTTCCACGTTTCTAGGTGATGACCTGCTGGTGCTGTGGCCTCCAGGGGCAGGGCTAACTATTCTCTCTACTGCTGCATTCCTGGTGCCTACAAGGGCCCGACTCACAGCAAATGCTTGGTAAATAAATAGTGGCTGAACATAGAGATTAATCTAGAATTGAATCTTGATCCTCAGAGGACGAGACTAGCCCATCTTACTATGACCCGGTTTGTAGCCGGCTATACAAACACAGCTGTCCCCATCGCAGCCCTGTAGCCTGCACTACCTTGCAGGTAAGGAGGGCGTCCTGTACATGCTAGTCTTCCCCGAGCCCTGGCCCATGCAGGGGACGCAGCTGGTGTTCAATCAATGCATTCTGATTTGAACCAGCTTACAGGGTTGTTGGCTGCCTGGACTCTGAAGGCCTAGAAAGTTCCCCTGGTGGGCAGGGCTACGTTCCGGAAGCTCTAGGCTGATAAGCTAGAGACCCTGACATTCCTGTGAATCCCTCCCAGAAGGGCAGGGCAAACTAGGGCCACAAAGGCAATTTTCCAGGAAAACCATGGTTAAGAGACTGCCAAGCCCTAGAGACATGATGGCTCTGGAACCTTCAGCATGGTCTGAGACCACCTCTGCCACATTCCTTCCACTCTGGGGCTTTCCCTCCACCTGCCACTGCAACCTTCCAGGCTCACGCTCACTGCCCAAGTGCCGGTAGGTGGGGGCTCACCCCAAGGAGCTCCCTGCAGATGGGGCTTGCAGCTGGCCAGCTGTGTAGCACCTGATGCAAGTGGCTCGAGCAGGGCACGTATGGGGACAAAGGCACAGGCCAGTGATGATATGTGAGACCATGAGCGTGGAAAGATGGCCCAGGGCTTGTCATGCTGCAAAGCTGTCTTCTCAGCACCCCCCGATGAGAAGCCCCCGCCTTCCTGTACCACCCCGTCTCCTGCCACCTCCCATCTCCCCCAGTCCTGCCCCAGCCACACACCAAGAACATCAGGCTGAGTGGATACAGTCAAAAAGCAGGCCTCAGAGACCAGGGCAGGATGCTCAGAGAAACAGGAACTCCCTGGGACCCTCAGACCAGCCCCACGGTGGGGGTGGAGCAGGTGAGCCTGGGAACCTCTATCTAGTTCCACCATGGAGCAGCCCCGTGGGCACAAGATGCTCTGGTCCTTGGGCCTCCTGTGCCTGAAGCAGAGGGCACAGCCTGGAGCACCCAGCACCCAGACCTCAGGCTGGGGCCTCTTGCCCAGCCCCTCCTTTACCAGCTGGCACTGGTGCCTTCCAGAGGAAAAGGGCCTATGGCAGCACCAAGTGGGAACCAAGGCTGAACCCCAATCCCCGCGCTTACACCCATACCCCAAAGCCCCACTCGGCAAAGCTACATGCAGCCACTGAATGCTGGAGCAGTGGCCAGGCCAAACTCAGACCTACTGTCACCTGACAAAACAGTGGATCTTGAAACCAGGACTGAAAAATATAAAATAGTGCATTAAGGATGTTCGTACATTGATGACACATGGAAATGATAGTATTTTGGAAATACTGCGTTAAACATATTATTTAAAATCATTTCACTTCCCTTTGTCACTGGTAGGAATTTGAAATTATACATGTGACTTGAATTCTGGTTTCAACGGACTGCTTCCTCTTAGACCCAGCCACCGCCTCTAAAATGGACAATGACACATCTTCCTATCTGGAGGAGAAAATGCAACAGGCAAGTTTCTTCTGCATATCTTCCCACCTCACCTGCCAACAGTCAACAGCCCACAGCTGTGGCCTGGCACTCCACCTGCATGGTCAGGGGCTGCCCTCTGCGCCTCCACGTCCCCAAGGCTGAGGAGGGCTGGGCAGGGCCGGGAGGGACTTCCATTCCTGATGCCTGGAGTGCGGGGCACGAGACTCTCCATTCTCGCACTGCAGAGCCCCAGCCCCGTGGAGGGTCACAGGACAGAGGGCTGCTCCCTCCGTCACTGAACTGCCCTTCAAGCTGATGAGAATGATGCTTCCAGAGAGGCCACAAATGGAACATTTCATAAGAAGCAGAGACCCTACTTGAAGATCACAAGCAGCAAACCACAAAATAAGATCAAGGACACGGAGCCGGCAGAGGCCTCTCCAGAGGGTGCTGCACAGGACCTCTGCCCTCATCACGCACCTTAACTCCCACGTCATGAGGCCCAGGGAGGGGCAGCGACTTGCTCTGGGATACATGGCTGGTGAGGGCACACCAGAACTACACACCAGGCCCACCGATCTCTGAAGCCCAGACTCTGCCCAGAAGGGGACCCAGGCCAGACACTGCCTTCCATTCCCTGCTGCCCTAGGTTTGGAGCAGATGCTGCATGCATATTTGCTCATAGTTTTCCCTGTGTGATTCAAGCTGAAGATCTGGTGTCTCTGCTGAGTGACAATTAACCTCACACCATTTCAGATGAGCTCTCTTTCCTGCCAAACAGTTAATGCTGCATAATCAGCCCACATCTGCTGAAAGGCTCTCCCCAAACACATGGCCGTCTCGCCCCTTCGCCTAAGCTGCTTCTGAGCAGGACTGCACCTCCAAAGCAGGGTCTTTTTTGCCATTGGCTCCCCTGCCTCGGTATTTGTTCCCATGTTTATCTCCCAGCAATTCTCAGAAAATTCTATGGTCTGAGATTGTTCTAGATTACAGTGAGATGGAAACTCTCGAGGTAAATCAGGCTTGTTTAAAGCTGGCTACCAGCTAGCAAGGGGATACAGGCACGTGCACTTTCACTGAGAACTGCCTGGACAATGGCGCCGCGCTGAGCCCCGGTGGGATCTGTCCTCCACAGGGGACACACAGTACTGAGCCAGAAAGGCACGACAAGGCCCAGGCAGCCCACGAGGGCCCTCTCCTTGTCTTATCTTCCTGGGGGAGGCACACGAGGAAAGAGGCAGACGGGAAATGGGGCCATGAGGCAAGAAGGGACCTCATGGAGGCTGAGCAGGCGCAGGAGCAAGCGTACCAGACCAGGCCTGGTGTGGCATGATGTGACGTGGCACGGCGTGGCATAGCCGCCGTTACAGTGAGCCCTCAAACCACCTTCCCCTTGTGTACCAACTTTCAAGTATGGGCACTGGTAGGCTTTTTCCTTCTGGAACAGAGAATGCCAGGTTCTCCTGCCACTCCTTCCCGAGGCCTGTGCCGGTCACTCCAAAGGTGCCCCTCGGGGAGGGAAGTGAGTGGAGGCATCCAGTGCTGCCTCCAGAGCAGCAGCCAAGAGGTCGGAGAGCAGAGCCCAGCCAGACCCCTGGCCTGGGGAAAGTGCAGGGCTGGCCTGGACCTCCTCTCCACCATTCAAGATGAGCTGTTTTGTGGGGTGTGGAGTGTAGAAGGCAGTGGCCGAAGGCTCAGAGGTCTTCAGCAAAGTCACCAAAAAAATGGTTCGTAAAGGTTCTGCCACAGGCAGTAAGGATTATTTCAAATATTGGATACATCCACTTGAGGGATGTCACCCGCACTGTCCACATGCCTCGGCTCCGTGTGGCAGAGCGCCAGATCACTGGGCCCTTCTCTCTTGTGTCCTGGACTTACATAACAGGACAGCTGAACAGCAGTGCCAGGCAGAGCTAAAGCGCTCTTCCAGAGAGGCCATGGTGCTGTATGTCCCCGTGCCCAGCTTTACCAACCTGCTCACAGTTCAGGAAATGCAGAGTCTGCTCAAGGGCTGGGAGGAGGAGTCAGGGTCACTGGGGTTTCCATGATCTATCAGTTTATGGGCCCAGGGGATGTGATAAGTAATAGCCACACATTCTGAGTACCAGGCCCTTGGACCAAAGGCTGTGAGCAGCCCCTGTGAGTACGTCACTGTACCATCACCGAACCCAAAGCCTTGGGCAAATACCAGATTTCCCTGGACCCTGTGCTTCACACGTGCTAGGAGAGTCACCCCAGAAAGGCAGCCCTATGGAGATGGGGGCCCAAAGGCTGTAGAGGCCAAAGAGTGAGTGGGGTCCATTCAGCGCTCCGCCACGCAGCCAGTAAGCACATGGCCTTGGCACTCCATATTCCTCCCTGAAAAGTAGGACAGGAGCCCCTCAGGGTCAGTAAGAGGACCACACAACTGAGGGAGGGCGCCCTGCAGACACCGGCCTGCGGGTTAGGAGTTGGTGACCCACTTCCCAGAGCCAGGGTCAGGCTGATGCGTGTGCAGATAAGGGAGGGGAGGACTCAGACACCCCCGTGAGCCTCGGGCCACTCGCTGCCACTGTTCAGCAAGAGAGGGCGGGAGGTGACTCTCTCCACCATGACAGGCACTTGCAGAGGTGCCTAACCTCCTCCAAGCCTCTCCCCGACAATGGGGCCCTGCCTAAGCGTCTCTCTGGTAGTTTTCACGCTCATCACGTGCCTTCTGCCCATGACCTCCTTGCACCGGTTTCTGCGAGGCTGTCTGCAGTCAAACTCCCAAGGTGGAAAATACACATAGCAGTCAGGTAATGCAGGTGACTGGGCATCCCATCAGATCCTGGCCCCAAAACCCCGATGGCATTCCAACCCTGGGCTCCAAGCAAAAAGCCCGCTCCTCACCCCAGCCCACAAGGCAGACCGTGATGGCACGTCCGACCCAAACCCCAGTCGCCCCTGCCTCGCTGTGCACTGCATGGGCTTGCCTTCCCTCTACTCAGGATGTTCTCCCTGATTATCTCTGCAAAGCTGATCTCATCATCTGTGACTTTGTGCCAGTGTCACCTCCTCGGCAAGGCCTCCCTGTCCCTCCAATCTGAAGCTGGCCACTTTCCACTTCTACCCCCTCTCATCCTGCCTGGAGATCCAAACCACACTGAAATGGCCCCACCTGTCATCCATCCACCCACTTTCTGCATTGCAGAAACATGCCCAGGGCCTAGCTGAGTGCTGGGTGGCCAGCACACTCTAGGCAATGATCTGCTGAGTGAAGAATGAACGGGGAAGGAGCCGCGATGTGCGCTAGAGGAGATCCCCAGCCCCGCTGGAAAACGTTAGACAGCACTCGACGGAAGGATGCTGAGCAGAGTGAGGCTGGGGGACAGTGGCGGCTGTGCGTCTCCCCGTCTGATTCCTGTGCTGTCACTGTCACACCGTCATGCTGCGAGACCTGCAGGAACAATCTGCTCCGTTCGCAGCAGTTGCTTCCCGTTTGCTGCATTTCCAACATTCACAGAATCAATTTCAACGCCTTCCCTTTCGGTGGGACCAGCTGGCCGGCACCCCCGCCTCTGAGGTCTTGTCCGAGCCCTGTGGGGCCGGTGGACTCCAAGCTGCCAGGCATTCAGAAGTGCAGTCTCTGCCGGGAGGGTCCCCTCGCGTGTAGCCACTTCTGCATGATATTAGTACTTCGTTTTCGTCTTGGCTTTTCAATTCTTCAAAAAATGAGTTAACCACTGCTCACAGTGAATTCGCCTGGATCTAACGGACTGGCTTCTGTCTCCGACAGGCCCTGGTTGGTCCAGGGAGGCCTGCCTCACCCGCTCCATGTACAGAGCTCCAGCAGGGAAACAGGGGGTCCTTCAGTGCTACCACCCCGCCACTCCAGGGAAGGGGTGGGGTGCCTGATGACCTCTGGTGACACATTACTGATGTAAGTTTGCCATTTACTGCTCACAAATTAAGCTTCTGGTGGTTGCATTATATTTTGGAACCAATCGTTTCTTTTGTTTTCCAAGAGAAATTTTTTTTAGGCCACTCCTCCCCCTCCCAAAAAGGAATTATCCAAGAGCGCTACTATGTCTAACTTTCAAAGGAGGCATTGTTAATCTTTTGGCCATAAATAGGCAATTAACACCCACTCTGAGTCTAGTCGAACCAAGTTCCCACCGGCGTGGGGACTGCAGCAAAGGGTTGGTTCTTCGTGCAGCGTTTGGTTTCTGGTTTCTCGACTGTGGCTTGAAGCTGCAAGAAAGAGTGGTAATTCGGATGGCTGATACCACAAAAATAGTAGATAAATGGGCTCCTGTCAGCAGGAGAAATTCTCTATCGATGCAGTGCTTGGGGCGACAGAGGACCATGCTGCCAAAGGCAAAGTGGGCTCAAGTAAAGGCTTCACGCTGACGGGCCCGGGGGCCAGCGGCCTGCACGGTGTCGGGAAAAGGCCCGGTCAGGCGCCAGCCGCGCTGGGCTCTGGGCGCAGCTGTCTCCATGCCATGCCCATCTCAAGGACACACCTCTTTGTGCTTCCTGCTCTGGCCCTCGCTGGGCTCTCAACAGCCCACAGGCACCATGCTAACCTCAGGCTGGGGGGGCCTTCTCTGGGTGTCCTGGATAAGGAAGCAGAAGTAAGGCAAGGAATGCCAAAATCCTCCTGGGGTTGCCAGGCGTTCCTTTCCCTGCATCCTCTGAGGCCCAGCTGGAGATTGCTCGGCTTCATTAGGAGAATCGAGGAGGCCATCACGGGCCCCTTGTTTCCCAGAGCTGCTGTCCCAGCTGTTGTAAACAGACCAGATGTGGCACAGCTGGGGCAAGATCCAGCGTGACACATATTAGAAACCATGAAAGAGTCCTCCTATGGCCCTAAGCTGCCCCCAGCCCTTCTCCAGCCCAGAGTTCAGAATGGGCAGCCACTTTCAAGTGGACAAGAACAGAGACACTTGGGCAAAGGAGTCAGAGGTTTGCAAACCGAGGGCTGACAGGAAAGGATCAGGAACGGGGCCTCCACGGGGGGAAGAAGCTGCAAGGCTAGCGATCACAGACGTGCAGGCACTGTGGGTACGACAGTCCCGCGGATACCTTCACATGGAGACAAAACAGGTCATGGTTATCCACTAGACTGCATGTCTACTACTGACAGATCAAAAAGAAATACAGTCAAAGTGAGGGCTGCAGGTTAGGTAACGAGGGACTTCCGATCAGCAAACACTCAACAGGGCAGCTTAAAGAAAGCTGCCACCTTTGGGGATTAGAGGACTGATTCTCTGCCCAGTGAAGCCTATGACTAGGATGAGCTGGAAGCCAATAACAAGATGAACCCTTCGGCCAGCCCGGCTGCTTTCACCGAGAGAACACTTCCCCAGCCCCTTATGCCTATCACCACTTCTGCTGCCCCCACCCTCTTCCAGCCCAGCTTCACGTTTGCCAGTAGCCTCCTGACTGGCCTCCCCACCTCCCCCAGAACCTACAGTCTATGCTGCTCACTGCTGTCCCAAAGGAGCTTTTTATTGCTCCCTGCTTAAAGTCTTCTGATGCTTCCACCCTGCACCCAGGGTTCCCGGTCACTCATTCCTTCTGCCGCTGCACACAGGACAGGACGTGAAGCAGTGAAGTGGACCTTGCCCTCAGCAACCCACCCATAAGAACTTGCCCTGGAAATCTTCAACGCTAGGTATCAGAACGGTTTTTTCAGACATTTCTGAAGCAGCGCCTTGTACTCAACTCAGCAGAAGCCAACCCTGAGCCCTCCTGCGTGGGACATTTCACTGCCAGGAGGGGACACCATTGCTCTGCTGGGCACAGCAGCTCAGGGCGCACTCGCCCTAGGACCTGGATCCCTCCTCCAGGTCAGGTGGAGCTAGCACCTCCAGAGGCCTGAACTCTCAACACCATCTCCACATGGCACAGTCTGGTCCCTGGGCATCTGTGGAGTCACTGGGCTGGTCATGTGCCCATCTCTGCTGCTCCCTCAAGTCCCAGACTTACCCAGGGAACTTCTGAGACCCCAAGGTATTGGGGCTCTGCCCTAGACCTGCTAATTCAGGCCCTCTGGGACAGGTCTAGTTGTCTGGCTTCCCAGACAACTCTGACTCCCATGGCGATCCCTGGGCAGATGAATGCTAGATCAGAAACCCCAGGCTCAGAGCAGCAGGGCAACCGGCTCAGTCACCACACGGCCGGGTGGCAGACAGTCTCTCAAACCCAGGTCTTCTGACTCCAACCACAACTCTGTTCCAACCGCAGTCCACCTCTGTTTCCCTTAGGACATGAGAGGCCTCTACCACACGGCGACAAGGCGAGACCCAGCCCTCAGGGTTACAGAGCCCTGCACTCACGCCCCTGCAGCACGGCTCAGCAACTCCGCCGCACCCGCAGACGAGGCCTCCTTCCGGGGAGCAGGGATGCGGCACGGCACAGCGCTATGGAGACAAGGAATTCCTGACGTGAGGCTGGTTCACGCTGACCAGCAGCAGTTCCCACCTTCTGCCAAATTTCTCTCCTTACTCCTAAAGTGCAACTCCCAATATGGCAGCCGACTCTTTCTGAGCACGTGTCCTGCGCACACAGAACTAGGCTCCAAGCACTTCATACAAATGAACTCATTTAATGAGTGAGACATTTAATGCAATGAGAGAAGGCGTACCACCCGTCCTCGTGGATGGGGAAACTGAGCCATGAAGAGTTGACTCCACGGGCAGGGCTCCAGCCTGAGGCCCCGCTTCCCACCAGCCCTGTCTCCTCGTCTCAGCCCATGCTCTCTGCTTCTCCTTCAGCAGCCTGGAAATGACCTGAGGGTTTCTCTAAACTCTTCTCTGTGGGCCCTTGGAATTGAACCAGTCAAAGGGGCAAACGCCAGCTGGCCTACAGGCCTTTCTTACTCTGGCTTCCAAGAAGTTAAACTGGCCATGTCCTCAGATGTGGGGAGGCCTCAGCTGGTAAGGCCTCGTTCTCCCTGCAGCCCATAGGCTGGGTCTCCCAAGCCTCTTTGCCAGCACCAGAGCAGGGCCTGCCTGGCAAACCAAGAGCGCTCCCAGCATGCCCGGGGCTCTCATCTGAGCAGCTGGCTTTGGAAAAGGCCCCTGCTTGAGAGAGTCCAAGCCTCCTAGCTTCTCAAACACTATCTGCTCAGGATGGCTTTCAACTGAAGCGTGGAAATCACCAAGTGGCACTAAAAGCTGCCTCCCTAGCAGTCCCCAGGTGAACTCCCATTTTCCTCTTCCCCAGGAGATCAAAGCTACTATGTCAACACTCGCCCCGATCCCAATGACCTTAAGCAGATTGCTTGTGCAACCCGAGGGCCGTGACTAGAGTCAGCAAGGAGGGATCTGGGTGGAGGCTGCAGTCAGCTGAGATCTCACCACTGCACTCCAGCCTGGCCACAGAGCAAGTCTCTGTCAAAAGAAAGGGAAGAAAGGGAGGGAAAGGAAGGGAGGGAGGCAGGGACAACGAGGACTAGCGCTGAAACAAGTCTCCTGGAACCCTGATGCCAGCATGCGCCACGGGTGGCAGGATGCCGGCCCACCAAGAGTGGAGCGCCCAGGAGACTGCCCAGAGCAGCAGAGGGGGCGACAAGAGAAAGGCGGCGGCAGGCCTGGGCTTTCTTTGTTCATCAAAGCTGGCGCCCACTGAGTGCCAACCGTGTGTCAGATCCAGGCCACGTGATTCCTCCCACACTCATGAGAAACAGGCACAGTTATTCCCATTTTACAGACAAGACGTGAGGCCTGAGGCACACAGCTCAAAAGTGGCAGAATGGGGACGAAGCCCCAGTTATCTGACTCCACAGCTCCCAGTTCTCTCTGCCACACTCTCTGTCCCATGGGCAGCATTTCTCTGGAAGGGCCAGCTCAGCGGTCATCACCCAGGACCAAGCACAGCAGCAGGAGCACTGAGCGGGGTCAGGAAGCCAGGGCTCCCACTTTCCAGGGCGCCTCACTAACCACGTGACTTTGGGCAAGGCCCCAAATCTCCCTGGACTCTGGAGGCCTCATCCTCAACTGAGAGGATGGATTAGAACAGAGATGGCAGACGACGTTCAATTACTCATGAATTAGCAATGGCGGCCAAGACTGACAAGGGGAGGATCCTAAGACCTCTGCTAAATTCACCCGAAAAGACTGCCATGACTGATTAGCCATGTCTGTCAAGAGCACGGAAGGAGGCGTGCGAGTTCAGCACCCAAGGCTGCCCCCTTGACGTCCCTCAACTCTGACAGTCCAGGTCTTACCGGCTCTCTTCCTTTGTTCCAGACTATCCTAACTATCTCCAGGTCAGAGGCAACTATTCCCATGTGCCTGCCCACAAAAGGTTTTGCCTTTACTTGTATTTAGCATTTCTTTCATTCCAACGGGCTTTCTAGGGCTTTCCATGTCTACCTGTCTCACCAGATCTTCACACCGTCTGCAGTCGTGTTATAAGTGGTGTTCCACCTCTGAATTCCTCTACTTGCCGTCGGCACAGCTCCCCACCCTGAGAGGAAGGCTGCTGAGGGTGCAGGGCAGCGGGAACCCTAGGCAGCTGAAGGGGAACAGCCACTGGCAGGGTGGACACAAGAAAGCCACAAAGGCGCGGGCAAGCTGGGCTTGCCACACAGGAAGTTGGCAAGGAAAGGCACAGCTGGCCTGCAGCTGCTGGGGGTGCCTGAGCAAGAAGTCATGCAGCCACCCCACATGGTGACCAAGAAGGGCGGCCCCCACCAGCACAAAAGATGGAAAGTGGAAGTTGGCTGGGGGGCTTCACCTGGGGAGGACCTGTCCAGCAAAGAGCTGCCGGTCGCTAATGAGCGTCCGCACAAGCTCTCACGACTTCCTGCAGCAGCCCCCCATCCTGCGCAGCCCCTATGGCCCTGCCCACCAGTTCTCCTGAACTCATCCCCAGGAACACGGCTCTCGGAGGCTTCCCGAAGGCGTGCTGGCATGCTGGTTTCTACCTCATGCTTCTTTTCTGCCCCAAACTGCCCCTGGCCAGCTTTCACGGCCCCTCAAACATCTGCTAACACAACAGTTGCTGCCTGTTCTGAGGCCTGCTCAGGGGGGTTCGGGCCTCAGTGTGTGGGCAGCTGCAATCAATCAAACCTCTGTTTCGGCATCCCGACCCCTCCCCGCAAACATCTTGCTTCTGTTTGAAGCACTGAGAAATACAATTTGTTGCTCTTTCAAGCTGACCAGCTTGGAGTTAAAAATACAGCAGGGACTATGACACCCGGGGGACTACATTCAATGGGTGATCTTTTTCATTGTTGCTTTTTTCTGAAATCTTCGCTCATACACATGTGATCCCTGTCTAAATGGCCGCCTATAGCCCAAGTCTTGCTGGGAGCCAACCAATGCTGGGTGGTCAAACCAGGTCTCAAAAAAGCAGTAAGGAAAATGCCAGCAAAAGTCCTGCTAATAAACAACTCACACCCTCGGGCTGGGCCCTGCCCTCAATGGCACACATTGTCATATTGCAAAAGGAAGGCCACAGCGTCACAGAGAACAGCAACCAGACGGGATGAAAACACCACGTGAGGAGGGAGGCTGTGCAGGAGGTCCCGGGGCCAGCTGGAGTGGTGGTAACAGGGAAACGAGTCCTCTGAGCTGCCTGTGGGCAACTTGCTCTGTGGAACCGAGTGGTTGTAAGTACAAGTCCAGGGAGGGCGGACACTGCCGCCCTAGGTCCTTGCGTCACTCTCCCCAGCAGGGCTTTCCTCACTAGTCAGCCTCCCCAACTGAGGACCCAGATGGCCTGCTCACCTGCGGCCTCATTCAGCAGCTCTGCCTGCTCTCCTGGCACTGGGTTGTAAGAAGACGTGAGCAAAGACCACCTGAAAGCCAGGCCTACACCCCACCCAGTGCATGTCATCCCCGAGAGACAGGAGCCCCCACTGCCGTTAACTGGACAGCTGTGCCCCAGAGATGGGCTCGGAAGGGGTGGGGTGGCTGGCGGGCCCCTGGGATATTCCACCCTAGTTTCAAGGGCGACAGACATGAGAATGCTCACACTCGGCCAACTTCCTCTGGCGAGGGGTGCGAATCTGATTCCGTCACCATTTCATAACCCTGGGCTCTGAACAGAGCTGACCGCAGGCTGAGCCGAGCCACAGGGCAGGCCTCCTCCCCATTTACCAAAGAAAAGCGATGAGGCAAGAAGGTGAACAAACAAGACAAAGTGGCATGAACAGAAAAGGGAGGATGGAACACAGGGAAAACGGTGGACAAAGAAAAAGAGGCATTCTCATAGCAGACCGAGGGCACCTCCCGGGAATGTCCACCCTCTGCTCCTCGTTCTGTTAGAAGCAGCCCACACCTTTCCTCCAAGTCCTGTGACTGTGACGATGATCACGGATGTTTGTCAGCACCCACCCTGGGCCAGCCAGTGCACCGGGTGGGACGTTTATGTACATATAGATACAGATGCACACACGTGCATATCAAAAGATGTGGATACACACACACAGCTATAGATACACACCCATATGGACTGACACACACATACACATAAGCGCATTCTCCACACACGTCGCTTCCCTTGCACCTCCCAAGTCCTGTCCTCCCACATGTTAAGCAATTTGCCCAGGGCTTCCAGTCTCTGGCCCCACCTCTGGAGGCCTTCCGGTTTGTCAATGTCACCTTCTAAATGCAGACCCAAAAGTGAACACCACGCCCAGACGAGCCAACAGAGGGGACCAACAGAGCTTCAGTTTCCTCAGGAGGGACTGCAATGGCCAACCTCTGAGGTCACATCTCCTGACATCCCCTGCACAGGGTCTACACCCAGGGAGCCTGCTCCTGCTGGACTCAACTGTGGATACAGACAAGGGCAGGTCCTGGGACCTCAGCGCTTCTAGCCCTCTTACTCTCTCAGGTTCTCTCCCTGGTCCCTTTCCTGCCGGCGGGTTGGAGGGGCTCCAGCTAGCACAGCCCATCTGGCTACACCGTGTCATGGCCAGAGGGAAGCCCCTGTGTTCTCACACACACCCTCAAGATCTGCTCTGGGACCCAGTCGGGGCCTCTAGGGGAGCTGGGGCTCTTTAGAACGGCCAGCTGTTCCAAAGGTCTAACTGAAAAGGCTGTCTGCACCTTTAACCTGAGGCTCTCACACCCCTGGCCTCAGAGCCCACAGACGAAGGGCACCTTTACAAGAATGTAAAGTGTAGCTCTCACCCCCAAAGGCAAAGGTGTGAACCGAGATCCAAAGGCCCAGGAAAGAGAGGCCAGAGAATGGTGGAAGGAAGCAGGCCTCACCTAGTGCAAGCCTGCCCTTCCAAAGATATGGAAAGCCCAACTCCAAGCCTTACTTCCATGGGCAAGTAGGGCAGGCCCCATCCCCTTCTTGGTGGTCCCAAATGTTGAGTGAAGCCACAGCATGCAGATGCTAGGGTCTGTGGCCAGTGGTCCCACCTCAGTGGCCATCTGGCAACATGTTAGTCCTTGTACACCGGCAACACACCCAGCTCATCAGGTTCCCATGCATGAGGCCCTGCAATGCCCAGGGCTCTTGACAAACACACGGGGATACCCTAGGCCTTGTTCTCAGGGCCCCATAGAAGAGCAAGGCCCACCTCCCCAGGCTAGAAATCATCTGATGGCAGAGTCTGACAGAGAGAGGGCTGGCCAGGGTCTAGACTCCTGGTGCGGGCATGGCTCAGCGTCCACAGGCCCAGCCTCAGGGCTCACATGCTTCCCAGAGACCCCTCTCTACTTTCCCTGTGCCCGGGACCCACTGCCAAGCAGGAGGCCAAGGACAGACAGGCTGAACCAGAGCAGGCTCCATGCACTTCCCAGATCCAGGAGGCCCGCCTGGAGCCAACGAAGCCGTCTATACAACTGGGCACAGCCCCACCGAGCAATATTATTTTTAAATAGTTTCTCACCAAACGAGGTCAGGAAATGTCTCCAATGATGCCAGTGGTGTTATTCCAACTGTGGCTAGTAAAATATAATAACATGTATGTTGTTTTTATTACCTATCTAGCTTATTAGGTAATAAAATATGCTCGGCATTAAAAATTTAACTGAAGCCGTTATCATACCCAGAACTCTGGACTGTGGGTTTTCATCAGAAGTCACCCAAATCTGTCACCTCTCCAGCCTTTTTACCTATGTAAACTTTTCTAGAGAGGGGAAATTCCTCTGGGTATCCAATAAATGTGTTCAATTCCTGTCCAGCTAGTAAAGTAAAAAACGTCCACTATGCAGGAAAGAGAACGGCACACGCCTGGAGCCGCAATGGAAGAAACAGAAACTGGATGAGGAGGGGCAGCTCTGCCCCACACCCCTGCAGGCCCTCCCCTAAGCGGATCGCACTGGCACAGAGGAGGCACAAGTACACCACCATCTTGCCCTCCTATTGCCCCAGCCAGCGCCCAGGCTCCTGAACAAAGGTGGTCAGAAAGTCTGGACTCGGGGCCAGGTATGCTCTGGACCTAAGACACCTGCACCTCTTCCCTTCCGGGTAGACCTCTATGTTAGGAGTAGGAAGTAAAGGAGAGAGGGGCAAAACCCCATGAAGAGAAACTGCACTCTCTTTGTAAAAGGAAAGAAGACCCAACTGAGAAAACAACATCAGGCACTGAAGGAAGTCAGCTATGCCCGCCTGAAACACAGTGAGCACGATGATCCTGCCTGCCCTGGATCTGGCCAAAATGCTGAATGACCAAGGCCAACCCCTCTGAAACCATCCTCACCAACAAGATGATCTTCACCCTCAAACCCAGTGAGGACCAATGTTTATAGAAACAAGTCCAGAAAAGATGATGGTCAGACCGTGGCATTAAGCAACTGACGGCGTCCTGAATGAACACAGAACCAAGCTCATTGATCCCTGAGTCAGAGGTCATGGGGGCCAGCACCACTTCCTGGGCCTCATAATCACCTTGCCATCCCCAGCCACGAACAGAGGCAGCAGGCTCACAGCCTCTCCTGATGACGGAGTATTAACTCCAAGTTCATCTCACTCAAATCAACATCCAAGATCAGTGTTAGCACAAGGCAGGGCTCCAAGACAAAGAGGATAAAGTCCAAGTGACAGGAGCATGTGGCCAGACACTTCCTCTACAGTGAAGGGCAAGGATGACTGCAGAAGCAGCTCAGAGGATACTGATCACAACTTCTCGACGGCCTCATATTTCAACAGTTTAATCAAAGGAATAAACTGCCCCCAGTCACTAGCTCTCAGCAACCATTACCCACAAGCCCAATCTCAGGATCAGCATCATCCAAGGGACACTGAATCCCAGTGTGTGTGAATGTTTCTTGCAGCAGCTACAGGGGTGGCTTCCTGGGAGAGACGGCTCCAGTGAAGGGCCAGAGGGGATTCCCAGTGTTTGGTCCCTGAGTCTGCCCACCAACGCCCCGCCTCTCACCATCTGGCTGCCCTTGTACCCCTAGCACTATGCTCACAGTGAAAGGGAATATTTGGTTGTAAATAGAGAGAAAAAAAAAAAAACGTGTTTTAAAAACCAACTGGAAATAAGCTATCTTTGAACAGGTTTAAAAAACAAGGAAATTAACCAACTCCTGCGTATTTCGGAAACTGGAGTTCTATGCTTGTCCAGGATGGCCCAGAACCAGCAGAGGCTCCAGTGAGCACCAAGGTGACTCCAGGCTGCCAGGACTCTTACCTGTGCCATCTTGGCAAGGTCTAGAGAAGGCCTCTGCTCTTGAACTTCTTCAGGGCGCCGCCTTTTAACACCGACCTTCTTGTCATTAAGGACACATGGCTGGGAGCGGCTGCGGGAAAGGCCACTGGAGCGTCTCGCCAGCTCTGGCGTTGAGGCAGGTGTGCTGCTGGCTGAGGGAGGACAGTATTCCACAAAGGAAAACTGCTCGTGTGAGCAAGAGAGGGACCGCTGCAGGTCCAGCCGGCCCCCTCCCATGGGGTATGGGTCAGGGCTCCAGGTGTCACCTGCCTGTCCACAGGGGGCTGAGCCTGGCACCCCTTGGCAGTGCGGCCCTCCAAATCGGTGGTGGAGTCCTGCCTGGTCACAGGGGGAGGAGAGCGCGTTGGCCCGGGAAGGGAGGCTGAAGCTGGAGCTCCTCTGCATGGTGCTGAAGCCATTGGAATAGCGCTGGACGCTGCCCCCGCTGTAGCAGCGTCTCTTTTCCACGGGAGTCCAGACTTTGGAGCCCAAGGGCCTCCATGATGTCCGGCAGCTGGACATCTCATCGGAGAAGGACAGTGAGCGGCACTGGCGCTTGCTAGGGGGTGCTGAGGGGTTCCCGTTGTGGTCACTGATGCTGAGGTCTTTGATCAGACTGGTCACAGCACAGGCGGTCACTCCCTCCCGGTGCCACAGTGAGCTGTCCTTTTCAGGCAGGCATTCCCAGATGCTGGTGCTTGGTTGGTCAATCTGAAGAGGGCATTTCCTGTCCAGGTCTCGCCATCTGTCATTTTCTGGTTCATAAATGACAAGGAGAAAACAGAATTTGAGAAGGCCTTCACTCCAGACCTCTATTAGCTCCACACCAACAGCCCATTTCAAACATAGCATCTTAAGAGCCAAAAGGCCCCTAGAAACCATCCAGTCCAACCTCATGTTACAGATGAGAAACCGAGGTTCAGAGAGGGGAGGTGAATCCCAAGGCTTTGAAGTGGAAGCAGAGCAGGGCCTAGAATCCAGATATACCCCTGGGACTCCTGATAGGGTTTTCTTTCCAGTATACCACACTGCCTCCCAGGAGAATCCAAAGCAAATTTTCATCCAAAATGCCTTCTCATCTTATGGATGGGAAACCGAATCGCCCTGAACCCTGCCCTGGCTGGCAAGAGTCAGGACAAGACATGTGTTAAGTGCCACTAGGTTGCAGCTCTCAGGACTGGGACTTGATGCCCCAGCAGAAGACCACAACCAAAAATGTCTCTCAACACCTCAGATGGCCAAGGACACAAGATGGCTGGGGCACTGCCAGGTTAGTTCACCCAAATTCCACCTTTAAAGCCTTTGCTAAGAATAGAAGCTGGAGCTTGTACTGATTTAGGTCACCTCCACCAAAATGCTCAACACCAACATCATCAATGGCTGCCAATCACAGCGCTTTCCCTGTGTTCACTCGATTTTTCACTTAAAGCAATTAAAATCTGTAAGGACAAGTCTTGGGCTTCACAGACTTAAGGGCACCACTTAAACTTATGTATTCAGGTCTTTACTTGAATACATGAATAAATAAGCTACTCTGCTATGAAATGCTACATTTGCACTTGAACCTTTATTTCTGTGAAATATTCAAGAACTAGATACTGTATTTCTACTATGGAATCAGGCACCATGCTGGGAATTTTAAGAGATGCAAAGATAAATTTGAGATCGCTCCTGTATTCAAGTTTATAGTAGAAAAGCAAAGTTAGGAAATATGCCGTGCTATCAGGGAACAACTCGTTAGCACTATTTCCTCGAACCTATATATATTTACAAACCATGCACATGTGGATGGCTTGAGCCAGTCAAGAGAATAGAAGTGAGACCTGCAATGCTACTCGGTAGGTATTTAAATGCACGCCGGGTCTCAGAGCAATGCAGATCACTTACTGAGCATTTACCCTGGGCTGTGTCATCCACACAGCACCCTGTGTACAGGTACAATCATGGACCAGATAGGGAGACTGAGGCTTGGGGGACATTGAGCAACTAGCCCAAGACCACACGGCTAATACCTGACAGGGTGTACACCCAGGTTAGTCAGGCCCCAGAGCACAGGCCCTTTTCTATACTACAAAGCAAGGGCCAGGAGCCCAGAATAAAAGCCAAGGCAGAGCTAACGGTGGTAGTCCTTCTTCTTGGGCATCCCGCCAAGGTCATGAGATAAGGATTGAGGGGCTGGGACCCTGGCAGGGAACAAGGGAAGAAATTGTCCAGAGGCTGTCTTCACGGAGCGCCTCAGAAGCTGGAGATGCAGGAGGGAGACAAAAGCCCAGGCAAGCCGGCTGCAACAAAGCAGGACTGTCGCTAAACATCCGATTCATTCATCACACGCTGTTCATCTCACCTCTGAGATCTCTCAGGCCCTGACCACGGCAGGTCTCGATATCTGCTCCTCCAAAAATCATCCAAAGTACCTTCCTGCAAGTTCCATTAGGATATTCAAATATGCTTCAGCACCCAAGGAAACCACTTCCTTTAGGTATTCACCATTCTGTTAAATCAGTTTCAGCTTGACACTAGTCAGCAGCTGAAAGTTCAATAAACTAATATAAAATTTTTTTTTGAGACAGGACCTGGCTCTGTCGCCCAGACTGGAGAGCAGTGGCATGATTTCAGCTTACTGCAACCTCCACCTCCCAGATTCAAGCTATTCTGGTGCCTGGCCCTCCTGAGTAGCTGGGATTACAGGCATGTACCACACACCCAGCTAATTTTTTTATTTTTTGTAGACATGGGGTTTTACCATGTTGGCCAGGCTGGTCTCAAACTCTCGGCCTCAAGTGATCCGCCCACCTTGGCCTCCCAAAGTGCTGGGATTACAGGCATGAGTCACCATGACCAACTATAAAGTAAAATTAAAGAAAATATAAACTCTTGTTGACAGAGTCACAACTATTCCAGTTATCTGACTTAAAAGAAAACGAAGTTATCTTAAGAAGAAAGTGAAGATTTATGTATGATGATGTTCATCAAAATGAGTCATAGCAAAATGGTAAACATAATTTAAACATCTTACAGCAGGGGGCTGGTTAAATCAATTATCAAGGAATAACATGGAGCATGAAGAAGCAGAGTTTCAAAGAATATTAAATGGCGTGCGGAAATGCTAGTAATATAAAGCTAAGTGTAAAGAAACAGGATATAAAACTGTATAGACGATGTGATTCCTACTTAGTAAAATGGGTATGTTGTGGTAGGAAGGAAATAAACCAAAATGTTAATAGCGGATTGGCAGAGAACTGGTTAATTTATTTTTTCTCTTTAGTTTTTCTATAGTCTCCAAATGTTCTATGAGAAAAAATGTATTACCAAATATGTGGGGGGTGTGGGCACCAAGCCCACGGGTGCTGTGCCCTTGCTTAACTCAGGAGGTGAGCCAGGGTCAGGGTGGGGGCCCATAGCCCGCCCTCCTCTGGGTTGACTCCTCTGGGTGTTCAGGAGGTTGCCATACGAAAACGCTGGCCACTAACTTCTCTTTTGGGACAAGGCACTGAGGCACCAGATGGGGCAGGAATGTGGCCGACTGAGGCGGAAACCAACGGGCTGGGCACGGAGCGGTGAGGGTGGCCGGCGCGCACAGAGCCCGAGGCATACTACAGACTGTGTCTCCATCAGGTCTCAGGGAAACCCGGGATAAAAAGGAGTTAATCCCACTCTCAGAGGATACCATCTTCTCTTCCATCTTTGTGCCACTGGCCTGGAATTTTCCCCACCTCTAGGGAAATCATGAAAAGAAAGGGGAATTGGGAGCCGGGTAAACAGGAACACGCCCTCTCGCTCATCTGCTAGTGCCCTTCCTTTCCACGGCCGTCCTGCAATCTTGGTGCTTCCTAAAGGGACTCCTCAGGGCCTCCCTACTCCAGTCCTATCTCCTCACTGCCTCTAGAGAACTTTCTGAAGCCCCCACCTAGTACCTATTGTGGCCCATTCCCTTCAGCTGTTACCCGCTGCTTCTGGGAAAGGTGGCAAGCGCTTCAGATTGGCACCTGGGCCCACCTCCCCATTGTTCCCCCCAACAAACCCTACGCTCCAGGTATCAAACCTCCTATGACAGTGAAGGTCAGAAAAGAATCATATAGCATCAGATTCACCCTTGAAGAATCCCTGAACCAGCCCACAAAGTACACCTCCTCCCCCGGCTCTGCGTAGACAGCCCAAAAGAGTAATTCTTACGCACCAGCGATTCTTTACAAAACTAAAGTTTAATAACTGTACTGCGGGAGCGAGCACAGGTAAGATCTACATGCAGAAAGGCTGGAAGTCCCACTCGCGGGGCCTCGAGGGGACTATCAAAACCCAGGACATCAGAGCTGGATGACGAACTCCTACAGGACCTACTCATCCTGTGTTACAGAGTAAGCCTCTATGGCCTAATATATAAGATTTCTTTGTTGGGCGGAGGATTCAGTCAGTTTTTAACTGTGAAGGGAAGTGCAGCTTCCCCCAAACATCAGCTCTTTCACTCTTTGCAAAGGCCTGGAATGTTATTTTCCTGCCTTCATCCTCCCTTCACCAAGTCAGTCTCCTCATTTAAAAAGCCAACTCAAAGCTCCTCTGAAGATGCACCTTCTCCTAGCTCTGTGCACCCGAACTGTAATTACTGATCTGCTTACACATCTACTTCTCCTCCTAAGCCACAGACTCTCAAGCACAGCCCCAGTGAGGCTCCCCGGTGCCGAGCACAGAGCGGGGCACACAGCAGACCTGAGTCTGGTGCACGGATGAAGGACTGGATTGCAAACTGAAATAAAAGCTACAAGAGGATGTGGCGCTCCCTTGGACTCATGTGTCTTTTGTCCTTGGCAAAGGTGAGTCTTCCTTGGCCGGGTAAGTCCAACCTGGGCTGTGCCCTGAACCATCTGCCCCACCTGGGCCTTGTGGCCATGTGCGACTCAGCCAGGAGATGCGTTGGTTGGCAGTCACGTCTAAGACACTCTGGAAATGTAAAGCACTGCTACGGTGTATCAACACCAGCCAGGTGGCCACTTGTGCAGCCTGCAGGCAGATAATATTTTAATTGTTTCTATCTTTATCGCTTTGAGAAGTACAATATGAGAAAAGTAAAAACAATCGAGGCTAAGTTTAGCCCTATGTTTTTGCCATTCGCTCAGGGAACAGAAAGCAATTTATTGGGTCAGATCACCAGACAAAAGAAACAGGAATAGAAGCTAATTTTTAATGGCAAACTGCCCCAACCGCTAGGCCCTGACGTCACTCTACACAAAGGGCCTTGGTAGGCCTCTGAGAAGAGGATACGGGGTGCCCCCACCCCTTCCATTCAATATCACTTCTGCACAAACAACTGTAAGTCTTTGAAGTCACAATGGCTGTGGACGTAGGAGTCTACTGAGCAATAGTCACTTGGTGTAGTGGAAAGGGCAAGGGCCTGGGTTCAAATCTCAGCTCTGTAAGTTACTTATCCTCATAGCTACTATGAAAATTAAATAGGCATCTCGTACAGGGTATAGAGTAGGCTCTCAAAAACAGCAGTCATCATGAGGATAATTAACAGTATTGGAAACGCTCTCCTAGCTGAGGCTTGACTCAACTAGAGCTGCAACTGGATACCAGCCTCTGTGGAACCCAGCTGGAGTGGTAACCTGGCTTCTCTGCACTAGAACTTCTCAACATGTGGGTTCTAGGCCACCTACAGGAGCATCCTTTGGGGCTGTTTGTTAAAATGCAGATTTCTAGGCCCCATCTCTGACTTGGTAAATCAGAATCTCTCTGGGTAGGCATTGGAATGCAGACGACATAGAGACCTGAGTTCTCAAACATCTGTCAGAATGGCGGCCATTGGGGCCATCCGGCACCACTGCCCAGAAGCTTCAGGAGGGTTGACAATTCTGGTCTCTACAAATTTGAATTCATAACATCACTGAAAGTTGGTGTTTATGTTTTGGTTTAGGCCAATTACAGGAAGTAGAACTATGGAGAGTAGAACTTGTAGGTTTCACAGGACAGGATGGGACCTTCAGGGCTTCCTTCTCAAGCTGTACAACATGCTCTTGATAGAGAGCCACTAGCAAAGGCCTGAGAGGCTAACTTACTCCTGTGAACAAGGTGAGTGTGAAGCCTCCCACTTTCTCCCTGAGAACATGCTATGGCCCATCAGCTGTGTCCCAAAGCTAGGCAGAGGGGCTCCCCATCCACCTGCAGCCTGACACCAAGCCCCTGGGAGCCCTGAGAGGGCGCAATGCCCCACAGCCTGAGAGCATGGCACCAGCCCGTTCAGTCCTATGCTGCGCCTGTTGCTTTAGCCTTTAGGGTATACAAAGCTTCTCCGTGTCCCCACTCAGCGTATCTTCACAAGTCTGAAATGATACATATGTGACAGCATGTATATTTGTGTGTAGCATAAATGCATACGGGGCTTTGCCTGCAGATGGGAAGGTGAGCCACACAAGTGTCCTGGGGCCCAGTTCTCTCTGTCTTGGACAGATTAGGTGACCAAGGTCTCTTCCAAAGCTGAGGTTCGACGTCTGAGCTTGCAGTTTCTGACTTTTGATTACGCCACAAAGAACAGGAGAAGGAGATGCCTACATATGCAGAGACAAGGACCCAAATCCCCAAATTCTCACTCGCAGGGCTCTGGTCCTGCCACCATGTGACTTAAGAAGGGCAGAAGACTGCTGAGCGCACAGATCCTAGAGCTAGAAGTAAGAAAAACACTTAGAAGAACATCTGACCTCAAATGTTCTTATTTCCATTTCTACCCTCACATGTGAAGGAAAATTCCCGAGGCCCAGATTCTTGGGGGTCTATAAGTCTTCATATATTCAAAAGATAGAGGAGTTTTATAGCCCTGGAGAGCTCTGTGCTGTTTTCAGCGGTGCCTTATAGTCACATAAGTACAGCAGAATGTGGTTTTCAGAAAAGATTAAGCACCTCCTGTAGAGACCAAGATACAAAATGCCCCGATTAGCAAGCCTGCTGTCAGATCCTGATCAGCTGACTCATTCTTAGATTTCACACCTATCTACTTGGGCTGACAATCTCTCTCCCCTGCCCTGTGGGTTGGGTTGTGCTAACTTGGCCTCAGGGGCACAAAGATTCTATGCTTGGTTTGGGGAGAAGCTCACCAATCTTTCAATGGGAAAATCAAGAGAGCCGAGGTGTCTTTCTGAAGGTGGTTTTGCTAAACTGATCTTATGAAAAGAACATGGGGGTGGGAAGACACAAGCAGGGAAATGACATGAGCTCCCTCATGATGGTATCATCTGTTTCTAAATGGACTTTAGAGCCTGTGGCTCCCTGGAGAGTCTCTTTGCCTGTATTACCAGAAGGAGACTCAACTCAGACTGTGTCAGGAACAAAAGGTCCTCGGGCTTTGCAGCTTCAGGTCCTGCCCACTCACCTGAGATGGACTATAAAATGGCAGCTGTGTCTTGGGTTCAGGGACAGCAACACAGGACACCGAGTTCCTCATACAAGACAGAAGGAACAAGGGATTAGGATGTTCCATCAGGCCCCAAATCCAAGGAAGCAGGAAGGCGGGTCTGCAGGCCTCTGGGAGGTGACAGAGAGGCTGCTAAGGACAAAGACTAGGGTTCAGAGACATTACCAGGGCCCTGCCCTTACCAGCAGAGTTGGGGTGGCCCATGGCAGCTGCCACTGCTTCTGGGAAGTTTCTGCTCTTACAAAAAATACCCAGTGGGATCCTCAAGGTTAAAAGCCACAGCAGATGGGGCATTGGGAACAGGGGCCTCAGTCTCACCATCTATACCCCCCAGCTCCCGCAGGCACTCATAAATGTACTGGGAGCAGCTAGCATTTGCAATGGCAACAAGAACTCTGAAGGGACAACAAGGTCAGTGTGCCCCATCTCCTCTGGATTTCCATCCTGACTGTGGGTGTGCACAGAGCATGTGAAACAGGCAGCTGCTGGTGATGCATCTCTCAACGGATGTGCACAGCAAAGCCAGGCGCCATTAAACAGACGAGGGAATTGACGGCAGACAGAGCTTTTCATGAAACTGTCAATAAATGCATATTCACTGCTGATCAGCTAACACTCCAACAGGGTCCTTGTTGAAGCTGAGAAAGAGCATGAGTGTGCATCCCAAGGACGAGACTCATCTCATGGGTTGTCACAGCAATGCCCATTTGACGGGGAAACTGGGCTTCAGAAATATGTCACATCTCCCACATAGACACACATCCAGCAAATGACAGGGCCCAGACGTCAACCTAGTCTGCAGTCCCACGGTCACACTCTTGCAGTTGGGCCAGGCTGCCTAATGTGACCATCTCTCCATGTGGAAGGCATGGCACTCAGACAGGCTGGCAGTGGCCATTCCCTGTCCCTCTGGCACTACTGTGGTCCCCTCCCCATCAAGTCAGCCCAACCTGGGCAAGAAGGCAGCCCGAGGAAGCTCTGATTTCACTTGTCACTGGCAACACCATCATGTGCCAACCACATTTTACATCTACTTCCATTCTGTGCTTTATTCCAGAAACACTGTCTGAAACCAATGAATGGGACAAGGAAGAATTTAAATATCCTGTGTTGATGAACAAACAATTTTAGATATTTTTAAAAATCACACAGATGACCATAATAAAAATAAACTAATAATAAAGCAAATCTTTAAAAATAATACATATACATATATACACACACATACTTATATATGGATGTAATGTTTTCTCAATGAAAACAAATCTCATTCTAGCATACACTGGTTACCAAGCAGTCTCTTACTGGAGGACCTGGCCCAACGATCACATTCAAAATGACTGTCTCTGAAAAACACAAGAAGTGGCAGAGACCAGTAATTGGGCCTGAGAAGCTCTGATTTGGTTATTGCTGTCGTTCATTTTGATTCATTCATTGTTTATTTGTTCTAAGAAATCAAAACCACTCAAGC
Source organism: Sapajus apella (assembly GCF_009761245.1). Lineage (NCBI taxonomy): Eukaryota > Metazoa > Chordata > Mammalia > Primates > Cebidae > Sapajus > Sapajus apella. The sequence continues at coordinate 27,808,364 of NW_022436953.1, forward strand.
TCTGAAGGCCACCTTTTCCTGCAAGGTGCAATCATTTTCCACTTTCCCCGACAAATAGTGGCTGAGTTTAAAGACCAAAAGCTACCACATCTCAAAGCAAAATCTCTTAGTCCTCCCCAGCTCAACACAGCCAACTGGTTTACCCTGTAGAAATTAATACAGAGAATGCCCCAGGGAACAACGCTTTTATGTACAGAGCAGACTTTAACAGCCAAGTAATTAAACCCTGAAAGTAAGGGCTTATAATTAAAATGCTGACAAACCTGAACTGGAACGGCACAAGGAGGGCTGCTATAATATTTTTACAATTCCTTTTTATACATAATGTATGATCCTTCTGCTCAAGTTTCCTCTATGTTCTTTGCCTGTGAAATAATTTACATTAATAAATAATTTATTACCATAACTCCTAAAGTAATTATGGGTTTCCATCCAATTTTTTTTAGCATATGAATTGTTTTGTTCTCTGTCCATTGACTTGTATTTACAAGACTTTTCCTAGTAGCCTTTTTAAGATAATTGCTATTGCCTTCGCTTTCTCACATAGTATGTGATTTCCAGGTCCCCTCCTCGCCTGAGTGGTGAGGAAAATGGAATGTGTGGTGTCCATTGTCCCTACAATTCAAATGCATTGAATGGTTGCAATTAGCCAAGGGGGGTGAATGGAGACGGCGCTCACTCCACTTGCCCTGTTTCACCAAGAAAGATTAAACTAGTACGCGTGTGACCCCGGGTTCCCCACTGCAAATGGCAGAAGATCTGGAGGGAGCCTGGACTGCGTGCGCGTGCAGCTCCGCCTCTCCACACACAGGATGCCGCTCAGCCACAGCCTGGGCCCCTCTTTTACACACTAGAAATGAGAGCCAGGAGCAAGGGCTGGCTTCAACACCCAGCCAGCTGACCAATGGATGGGATGCACCACTGAGGTGCCACCTGACCCATGTTCCTTTCCTGTGTTGAGAGCACAAGGCCCAGTCATATAAATGGCTCTTTCCCAGAGAATATTGCAGAGGAAATTCCACTTCAGCAAAGAAGGTGGGTTGGGGATGCTCTGGGAGATGGGAAAGGAGGCCCAGAGTCCAAACAGCCTCTGCTGGCAGGATCCCTGTGGTGGGGGCTGAGCTGGCACCCTCATAAGAGGCACTCAGCCCTGTGTAGGGCCGGCTGGGCAGCGCTCAGCTCCACCCTCTCTGCTTCTCCCATCCACGCTTCATGCTGGCTTTGTTCTCTCTTCCACACTGAAAAGCACAAAACCACTTCTCTGCATCAAGTTCCTAAACTGGGATGGGGGACAGGAGTGGGGAGGGACCTAGCATCCAGCTTGCAATCACAGGACATGAAGTGCTTTAAAGAAAACAAAAAAAAGCATAGGCCAGGCGCGGTGGCTCACACCTGTAATCCCAGCACTTTGGGAGGCCGAGGTGGGTGGATAGCCTGAAGTCAAAAGTTCCAGACCAGCCTGACCAACGTTGTGAAATCCCATCTCTACTGAAAATACAAAAATTCACTGGGCACAGTGGCAGACGCCAGTAATCCCAGCTACTCCGGAGACTGAGGCAAGAGAATCACTTGAACCCAGGAGGCGAAAGTTGCAGTGAGCCAAGATTGTGCCATTGCACTCTAGTCTAGGCAACAGAGTGAGACTCCGTCTCAAAAATAAATAAATAAGAAGGCATTGTCGCGAGCACTCTAAGTAGGTGCAGAGGAGGCCGAGCGACTTGAAAGGGTGACATTTTAAGAAGCAATCAGGATGCTGTGCTCCTTGCCCTAATGCACTTGCACAGATTTTCTGCAGAACATTTGTGAAATTTGAACTCATACTGGCTTCCAGCGAGGACTGTGGCATGAGGGCTCAGGAGGAAAAAATCCTGAGTCGCAGGGCCAACCGTCCCCAGCTCTCCTGGGAGAATTCCACTGCTCAGCACCAGAACACGAGTCCTTTATCTTCAGGAGACAGGCTGCAGGGTTGGTGATTATGATAATTTGGTGTTTTATCTTTGCACAGCATTGTTCAACACTGGAAGGACCCAAAACCCTCTTGAAAAGTCCAGCCAGCCCCTCAGAGTATTCGCTTCCCCACTGCTGAAAAGCAGGCACACCAGGCATGGTGGCTCACGCCTGTAATCCCAGCACTCTGGGAGGCCGAAGCGGGCGGATCACAAGGTCAGGAGATCGAGACTATCCTAGCCAACACGGTGAAAACCCGTCTCTACTAAAATTACAAAAAATAACTGGGAATGGTGGCACGTGCCTGTAGTCCCAGCTACTTGGGAGGCTGAGGCAGGAGAATTGCTTGAACCCGAGAAGTGGAGGTTACACTGAGCTGAAATCGCACCACTGCACTCTAGCCTGGCAACAGAGTAAGACTCTGTCTCAAAATAAGTAAATATAAAATAAAATAAAAACAGGCCACCTGAGATGTAATCTCGCTGCCTGGGGTGCACTCCCAGTTCAAGGAGCACAGGGAGGGCTGGAGAGGGAACCCGAGCTTCCACTTGACAGAGTGGGCAGGGCAAGGACCCTGACTGCTGACCCCCATCAGCAAGTGCAGGAAAGGGACAGAGGCAGGAGGGAGGATGTGTGCTAGTGTGTGGCCATCTCCTTAAATCCCCACAACTTGCAAGCTGAGGAAACCTAGCCAGGAAGACAGGGCGGTATCCCCATAGCTCAAGGGCCTCCACACTCATGGACGCCGGCCTAGGCCGTGCGGAATTCACTGTTATTGATCTTTCTCCTCCATCAGACAGAAATCTCCCTGAGGGAAGGGGCAGGGTCTGATTCACTCTCTACCTCAGCAGGTGCCTGACACACAGCAGGCGCTCAAGTCATATCTATGACAGCTAGCCATGAAAATGCAAAGGCAAGGCAATGGTCACTTAGCGATGCACGGTCACACGGCACGGTTCTCCTGAATCAGGGAGGGGCTGAGCAACAGAAAGATGAGGCCCATGGGAGAGAAAGCAGCCGACGAGAACAAGAGGTCTCCAAAGACCCCCAAAGGCTCCCTGTTCCTCCCTCTGCTGCCTGAGAGTGTCCTGGCATTGTCCCACAGAGCAGAAGGAAGACAGGACCCTGCTGAAGAGAAGAAGAGCCTAGGACCCAGGCATTGGCACCCAGCCAGCACATCCTGAAGAGCCACTCTATAAAACAGGAGTCTGGAGACTCAACACAGTCCCTCCTGGAAACCATGGCTTCCCCGGCAGGAGGTCTTTGTGCAAAGATCAGAAAGCCTTGAACAGCCTTAAAATAAAGCCCAATGTCTCCACAATCCAGTTTACTGGTCTGGCCCAGTTGACAGCGAAAGTCTAGGCAGAGTTGAGGGGTTGGGCACACTGGGGCCTCTCTCTCTTCCCCAGACATGACACAGGAAGGAAGCTCAAAGGTGAGGCTGTCCAGGAAGCAGGCAAAGAGACAGGCTTCTGAGCTATGTGTCTGGGGTGCTGAGGGTTTGCCGAAAGCTGTAAACCACCAGGGAGGTATTCAATCCTGTGGGGAGAGGCCTCAGAAGTATGTCGCATGGTAAACCAGGCCAATTGATCTCCCTGTCTCCATCTTCTTCAGTGGCAGCGTCAGGAGCACCCGCAGGTGTCCCAGAGCCATGGCACGTGGTGGAGAAGAAAACCATCTTCCTTCGCCACCCACCAGAGTCCAACTCTGCCTACTGAGGGACCTTGCAGAAAGGCACCTCGCTAGACCTCCATTCTCCCATATGTAGATGAAGCCACTGGCAGAGCCGGCGGGGCCCTGCACGTAAGGAGACCGGCATAGTGCTCAATCTGACACAGTGGCACCCTCCATCACCTCATCTATGGGGGCTGTATCTAAAGAAGAAAAACAAAACACTGTACACGGAGGGAAAGGACAGAGAAGGAAAGGCAAGGGAGACTACAAAGTCCAACCAAAGTCACCCTGGAATCTGGAAGGCCACTGTAGTCATCCATCATCCAAGAGTGGCTTCGGAGTCCAAACAGACGTTACGGAAACTCACCCGGTAAGACGTCCCCAAAGGTGGGCAAGGAGAGCCAGAGAGAGACAGTGAGAGGTGAAACAATGCCCAACCAGCTGAAGCATCAAGAAATCAATATAATCAATAGTCATTTTTTTTTTATCTCCTGTAAAAACAGTAATTCACACCTGCACAGAATCAGAAGATGAAGGCAATCTTCTCTGGAAGGCATGTGAGCAATATGAATCAGGGGCCTTAAAAATGCCCCTGCCCTCCAGCCTGTCTATTCCACTCCTGGAGACTATCCTAGCAAGGCAGACAAAGACTTAAGCACTGACATAATCACTGTACATCCCGACAGCAGAGAACAGCCCCTTGACCCCACGGCCTGGCCACAGTTACGTCGCTGAAGACATTCTGATGCATTTACTACACAATGCACTACTGGAGACCATTCAAATGAACCATTTTAATGCTGCGGGAACATGATGGTAACCGCTCCAAGTGAAAAAAGCAAACAACTATAGTTTTACATAATTACATGTTCAACGTGGACTGGGCTATATAAAAAAATGCCAACAACATAAACATACACAAAAATATCAACAGCAACTCTCCCTGGCCACTGAGTCTGCGAGAAAGTTTTGTTGCATATTTTACACTATTGTACATTTTCTGAATGAATAAAATCAACATGAATTACTTTAATCATCAGACAGAATTTCTCAATGTTAGAGTTGTAAACCACACAGCGGTGCCTGTCCCTTCACTCAGACACCATAGGGGACCAAAATAGTTAAAACACACAGAGGAGTCCCCGGGGCTGCTCTTTTTGAACTTGTGTCCAGAAAGTGCTTTGAGCGTCTCACCTGGAAGACTCAGACCCTGGCTGGAAGGGCTAGGAGGACAGCTCCCAGGACGGCCTTCAGTACTTACCCATAATTCCACAAGAGAAAAGTGTAGGTCCTTGACTCATCTTCTTTGGCGTGTGCTGAAAACAACCAGAAAAGCTATTCACTCTTCAAGTCATAGGAAGCATGTTTGCACTGACTCTGCACTGATCCCTTCTAAAGTCACAATAAAAGGGTGACCGTCTTTGCCAATGTCAGATCTGGGAAAGGAGGAAAAGGTATTGGAAGATAAAACATCTGCACAGAATTAGGCCCACATGGGCCTTAACTCACTGGAGACTTAACTCACAAGTCTCCAGTGAGTTAAGGAGTCCATTGAGTTAATGGGCTTCGAAAACACACAGAAAGCCCCAGGACCTCTGACACAAGGGGATTTTTCTACACGAGTGAGGTGGAGGCGGCCCAGGGACAGGGTGGATGGTAAACAGTGGAACACGCTTCCCTGAGCTGGGCTGAGAAGAGACCGAGAGCGGAGGGACCTCCCTGGGGACATAAAGAACCTCAAGTAGGGAGCAGGGGACCCCAGGTCCCACTCCGAGACCCCTCCCTTCCAGATTCAGGGCCAACAGCTCTCCCGCTCTGGTGAGAGGCATGGGGAGAGCTCGGGAGGCCTGGCCTCTGCTCTGCAGGCTGCTTTGTGGCTACATCAAGGCCCCCTGAGGCATTGTCTCTGAACTGAAACAGAAACTCAAGGGCTATATTTGGTCTCCACATAGCAGCTCTGGCTTTTGAACCCCTTGGCACTGTAGTTCCACAGTGGTTTCCCTTTCCACTGTCAACACCCTACATCTTCCCTGATGCCCCACGCTACCCTCAATTGAACGCTATGGCCATTGGGCAGAAAACAGGCCAATGGGGCCCAGAAGAACCCCAAATCCAGGATGCTTGCTCCATGGCTACACAGTAAGCTGCGTGTGGAATATTCTGGGGGTTTCTCATGCTAGGTGACACCCGGGTCAAGAGGCTTGCTCTGTCCTCATGAGCCACAGCCCCAGGAAGCAGCTCGGTCTCACGTGCTCCGAGGCTCCCTTACTCGCTCTCTCAGTGGGCACAGGCTGGTGATTCTCTCTGTGCGGGCTGCGCTGGGGGCTGATCATGCAGTGGTTAAAAGAGCTCTCAGCCCTAGAGAAATCAGCCTGTCACAGAAGGCTCTAACTTCTGAAAGGAACCCCCAACACTCCCCATCAAAATGACATGAACTGACAAGGCTTCCAGGCCGGGAAGTGGGCAAGGGCCCAGGTCCTGGATCTTTAAGGCCTGGCAGGAGGCTGACTAGGAACGCCTGGCCCATCCAGCTAAGAGGGTGGCAGGCACCTGGCACCAGCTCCCTCACCCCATCTGCATCTGCCCTATCTGGGGACCTCTGCACTAGGTCAACAGTGTGTTCACCCCACAGGGTTACCAACAGTCCATCATGCCCAACCCGGGGACACAGAGGTGGAGGAGGGCTCACACTTTATGGAAGACAGTCAGAGACAAATCACAAGGAGATGGGCGCTGGAGGGGATGTCAAGGGAAGCGTGCTGGGATGTGGGTGGAGGTCAGGGTAGCCTCCTGCAGAAAATGCCTAGACTATGCTGAAGAACCACAGGAACTTACAGGGCTGAAGGGGAAATGGGGCAGTCTCCTGCAGGTCACCCTCCTCAGTTTAAAATGATCCAAACAATATCATTAGGCCAGGTCACCCTCCTGGATTCTACAGTGACATAACCATCCCCTCTACCGCCATCTGTGGGAATATCTGGAAAGAATTCAAAACAGTTGTACCTGCTTCCCCCATCCCCCCACACAATCCCAGCTAAGAGGTGCAGCTGAGACCACACCAAAGTCATCCCATGGACAGTGGGTGACAAGTGCATGAGAGCCTGCTGCTGTGGATGCCTGCACAGTGGAGAGCTCAGCCTGTGGATGCCAGGCAGGCCCCCGGCTCTCAGGCTCACAGAGGGAAGGCGGGTCGGGGCCTCACTTGCCAAGCGAGGTGGCTCCCAGTACTAAGCGAGCACCTGGGCGCAAGGAAAACACCCCCTGGGAAACCCCGGCCCCCAGCCCTGCGCCTGCCAGGTGGGCAAAGGCAACCCAGGCTGGGAGCCCGCAGAGGCCACACCAGGATGGGAGCTGGGGAGAGCAGAAGACAGCAGAAACACTGGAGCACCCTGTGCGCTTCACTGGCATGCATGGAGGAGGGCTTGGGGTTTTCCACACCGAAGCAGGAAGCCACCGAGTGAGCCGCCCACAGCCTGGCCAGCAGAACAGTGCTTGCTGGCTGCCTCTCACCAAGCCGGCTTGTTCTTGATCAAAGGGGATCTCAGGGCCCTCCTGACCCAGGCCCTCACAAGGAACGCTGCCAGAGATGCTGGGGTCTGTCTGCCTGCCGAGGCAGCACCGGCCCAGCACACAGAGCACCCTAGGCACTCGCTGATACTCGACTTGATCATTCTTTCATTCAATGAGGACTTGTCAGCATCTGCTGCATGTCCCCAGAGTGGCCTGCCATTTCCAACCTGGAAAACACACTCCTCACCACCCCACCACTGGCACTGATCCCAGCGCTGCCAGCCCCAGTAACACCCCTCCTAACCGCTCTTACAGCCTGTGCCCTCGGCCCCCATTCCCCACCCTCCACGCAGAGCCCAGAGCCACCTTCTTAAAGCAGAGATCGGACCATGTCATTCTGTTCCACCAACTTCCCACTGCAACCAGAATCAAATCCAGCCACTACCTCTCCTCCACAGCATACATGGCCCCGTATGAGCCAACCAGAGTGCCCCCAACCTTGCTCCAGCCCTCCCCACCTCACTCACTCCACCCAGTGGGGCCGGGCCAGTCAGTGCCATCTCAGGGGCTTTGTACTGGGATCGTCACGCAGCAGGCTCTGCACTGTTCCTGTCCCACGGCCTCCTCAGTGGCCTTCCCGGACCATCCTGGCTAAAGTAGTGCCTCCTGCCACATGCTGCTCCCCCATCGCCTCGATTAATGAACACGGTAGGTACTAGAACAACTGTTCCTCTTCTGATCCTCTGCTCCATGGAAATGGAAGCTTCTTGAGAAAGGAGGGCTGTCTTGGTTCCAACATCCCAGCAGACGGCAGGCACCACTGCCACAGTCACCTGCCAGTGCCAGCCTCACTCCTGCAGCCACACACCCAGTGGATGGCAGGCAATGGAAATAGATTTTCACTGGGCAGAAGCTACTGCCTCCCCAAATCGCCGGCCTCGTGCCAAGTCAAATCTCAGTGGGGAAGAGGTGAGAGGCCAGCCTGAGAGTCAGAGCTGCCCACAGGCCAGCCTGGCCTCTGCATGCGGTCTCCAACACTCTACCTAAGGGTTCCCAGGAACTAGCAATGGTGCACACCTTTCCAACTTGAAGGAGCGAGGTCTCCATGTCCTCATCCCAGGTGAGCCACTGCTTGCTCCTCACACTCAACAGATGAAGCCACAGCCCAGGGGTGCAGCCCCCTCTTCTGTCAGCAGCACCCAAATTTTGAACTGGGGTAACTTCACCCTCACTGGATCATGTCTTAGTGGGACTGTCAACCAAGGTGCCTCCACCTCCCGACCCCAGGCTGGGCCCAGAACTCAGGCCTGCTTACCAGACACTGGCTCCACGGCTGACTCCTGACCACAGGGCTGGGGATGATTAGCCCAGCAGTGAGGCCCTGAGCCTGCCCATGAGCACCCGTTCGAAAGTGTTCCCAGCTGCTCCAGCCCTGCCCTTTCTGAGGCCCAACTTGCTCCCCTCCCCTCTAGCTCTGCAAGCTCTCCCTGTGCTCCAGAAAGTTCTCTTTTGGGGTGAGTGAGCTGGAGATGGCCTCTGGAGCTGACAAATGAGGAACACTGACTGATTTCGTGTTTGACCTCGAGACAAGACCAGGGCCCATATCTTGCTTTCTGAGCCCCATTTGTGAGGCTAAGCCAGTGGCGGCCAGGCCAGAACGTCATGTACCAACAGCTTCCCAGGGCGCCAGGCCCAGCACACCCTGACCGGTGGCAGGTCTCCCTGGTCCAACTCCACAGGGGCAAAGCAGCAGAATTCCCGCCTGGCTCTGGGTTAGCCAGGGCCTTTCTCCGCCGGATACCAGTACAGGCTAACATTCCCACTGGTGTGTGCCGTTCCTACAGCCAGCCTTTCCAGCCCTTCGAAGCTCCGGCACCCACAGTCGGAAGAATGAGCAAATCACTGAGTGGAGACCCACCAGGCCCTGAGGGAAACTCGGCCCTCTGAGGTTTCACAAGACACTCAGTGTCTGCACTCAGCAAGCACCCGAGCCCTAGCTGAGGTCTGCAGTGAAATCAGACCACAGCATGTTCCCCTTTGTCTGTCTCCCACTGTGCAGCCTCTGTTCCCAAGCCCACCCCGGGGCAGGGCCTCATCTCTCTGAGGCGCCTCAGATCACGAGAGAAGGTTTTTGGAATTAGATCCTCGTAGGAAAGGCAAAAGCTGGAAATCAAATGGAGGCTTCAGGGCCATCTGTCTGACTAAAGAAAGCAGCCCTGGCTTAAATAAAGACACAATTAAGGCTCCAAATGAGGAACTGGCCCTGCAGAAAATGCCAGGCCACAACCACAGTTCTCCATAACTTTCCTCTGCACGTTATCAACTAAAGCAATCAAGTGGCCTTTTCCATCTCCTGACGTGGCGTCACAGGGGCCACGGCGTGACAGGGGGAGGCTCACACTCATGCCCTGCAGGGGAACGAGCGGGACACCCACACTTCTGAAATGGAACCCTGCAACACTGTAGCAGCCGAAAGTAAAAAGGAGATCCAGGCCTGAAACTAGAAAGAGAAGCTGAGCAGGGAACAGCGCCTTCAGGCGAAGGCTCTCAAAATGCTGATGGAGATCCAGTGGCCCTGACTCCTGGGACTCCGGGATTAGCCAAAGCATGGGCAGGCCCCTAGGTATCTCTGCCTGCCCAGGGTGAACGGCATCAGGCTGCCCGGGACCCTGTGCACTCCTGAGCTCTAACTTTAGGCCGGCCTTGGGCCTGCCAGGGATCATGGCTGGGGCCGTGAGCCCAAGGTGCCAACTTAGCATGGCCCAAAGCATGAAGAACCGCAGTGCCCAGGCAACTGGTGCAAGCCCCGACACGGCTACTAACTCCTCAGATGAGGAAAGTCATTTAAGCCCTGGCATCCTCATCTGACAAGTGCAGAAGGAAGTGCTTCTCCATCTACCAGATCAGCCCCTCCAAAAGACCAGCATTGATTGCCATGGGGAAAGTCAGGCCTCCTGGAGCCACACACTGCCCTCTGCCCAGGGGCAGCCAGCCGTCAGCTCCCTTCGGTCTTCAGCCTTGAGGGAGGATGGGCGACTGGCTGCAGAGAGAACGGCCTGGCCAAGGGAGGTGGTCACTCTGGAAACAAGAGAGCAGGCCCTTGGCCCGAGCGTGGGCGTGCGGGAGGGAGCACAGTACTCCAAGGTCAAATGTCTGGGCTGCCTTCCAGGGAGCAGCTCATGTTAGAACACTGGAAGGAAGGGCCCACTCAGCAGAGGACAGCACCGGGCCGAGTGGGGAAAGGGGAACCGGCCCCAGCCATGGCTGCCGGCAGTGCAAGCAAGGCCAGGGCCACAAGCACAGCCTGAGCCTCAGGGCCTTCTCTTCCTGGGCGGGTGGGCCCTGTGCTGGGAAAGGCAAAATGCTGAGCACTGGGCCTTTTTTCCCTTTTTTCCTACACCTTTCTTTGAGGAAGAGACAGCTGTGTCACCAGCATTTAGTTTTTTTAAAAAGGAGAACCAGAGGACCGTGTTATGAACCCCCAAGAAGGCAGGGAGGGAGACCTAGTCCCCAGGCCCCTCAACTGGCCTCAGAGTTGGCCACGAGCTCCTCCCCCAGTGCCACATGACACCCAGGGTCACGAAGCCCCTGTGACTTTCCTGCCTCTGTGACTGAGGCCTGACTGGGGACCCAGGGTTAGCTACGCCTCTGGGGCCTGCTCCCATAATTCCAAAGTGCCTGTGCTGACCAGTCCTGGCCTCCCCCACAATCACGTTTTCTTTCTAAATCTTAAACCTTCAACTGTTATCTACTTAGTCTGATTAGAAAACAAAAGACAAATTATTTTCCATCATTCCTATTGTTATCTTGATGGTATTTACACGGGGATGATGTTACCCGTTTAGGAAGCTAAAGCAAAACCCCGTCCACTTCCTCTGAACCTATGCTGGCTGTTCAAAGCAAACGCTAGCATCAGCTGATCTCACATTCTGTCCTGCGGATGTCATCACCAGACCGAGATTATTTTCGGTATTTCTTCGGTTATTTACATCGTGTCTCTCTCCCCAAGGTCTGGAGGGGCTCCAAGGTGATCACAGCCCCTGGAACAGGGCCCATTTGAGAAGGTGCTGGGGAAGCAGACAGGGCCTGGACTTGAAATCTGTGACTGGGGCAGCCCCTTCCTGGGCTCTTTGAGCCTCAGTTTTCTGTCTGTATAATAGGGTAGAAATGGGGACACCCCTGCCCCTCAGCAGGTGGCGTGAGGCTCAAGGACAGGGAGGAGGCACTTGGACCTCTGAAAGTGCCCTCCTGATCATACAGTTTGGACGTATGTCCCCTCCAAATCTCATGCTGAAATGTATCCCCCAGGGCTGGAGGTGGGGCCTGGTGGGGTGTTTGGGTCATGGGGGCGGATCCGTCGTGAGTGGCTTGGCGCCCTCCCCACGATAATCAGGGAGTTCTCACTCCTCTAGTTCATATGAGGGCTGGTAGTTTCACGGGTCTGGCACCTCGTCACTTCCCTCCTGCTCCCTCTCTCACCTGTGACACACCTATTCTCCCCTCACCTTTTGCCATGACTGGAAGCTTCCTGAGGCCTCACTAGAAACAGATGCAGATGCCGTACTTCTTACACAGCCTGCAGAACCATGAGCCAAGTAAACCTCTTGTCTTTATAAATTACCCAGCCTCATGTATTCCTTATAGCAACATGATATGGACTAATACACTTCCCAGGACCCTGAGCGCAGCAGCACCCCGACACCTTCCTGCTGGCCCACGCTGCACGGCAGGCAGCATGAGCCAGGCCGGGCCAGGTGCTGACACTCAGTGTGTTCTGAGTGCATCAGCAAAGTGAGCAGCAAGAAGGCCCCTCTTCAACAGGGCTGCTCCCCACAACGGACCTCTCATCTGGAGCCAGGGGGAGAGAAGAGGAGGAGGAGGAGCACAGATGGGCCCGAAGCACTGCACACTGGGTGGTTCTGGGCCGGACAGGCCAGTAACAAAACACAGCAGAAAGAAGGCTTTCCGACAAGGCCAGGGAGAGTTCAGGAAGAAGGCACAGATTCTAATCTGGGAGGCAGCAAGAGAGCACGTGGTGGAATCTCTTCCAGCAAAGCAGCCTGCTGTCCCCTGACCACTGTCCTTTTCTGAGAAGATGGGTTTTCCTTCCCTGGCTAGGGCTGGGAGACCGTGCTCCTCCTGGCAGGGCTCAGGCCACATCTCTTGGAAGAGCACTTCAGCTAACCTTGGGCCCACGTGTCCTTGAAGCAGCTCTGAAGCCAACACCAGGCAGACCCACCCTGAGAAGGGATCAAGCACAGAGGCGGCCACTGCGGCCAACAGCACAGCTGGACCCGGGCAGGGCTCCTCTCTCGGGACCTCCAGTGGCTCCCCAGCCTTGAGGTCACCTCTTTTTGGTTAGAGTTTCTCTAGTCACACCCACTCAGTTGTGAGCATGAGCAGCAGCCAGAAAGTCAGTAAGACAAAGGAGAAAGAGAAGCACCAGGCAACAGGAACTGCACGCTCGTCCATCCACAAACGTCCACTGAGCACCTGCCATGCACTGGGCCCTATGCATTCAGCCACAGGGAAGAGGGGCACCCCTGCCTTCACACAGCTCCCCTGCTAGTACAAGGACTTGGTCAAGATCCACAGGGACATGTTTAAAAGTGCTAAGTGCCTAAGAGGGAAAAAGACAGGAAAGGGGGCAAGTGTGGTGGGGATAAGCGTAGGCGCGGCGGTGCGGCTGACCTGTAGGCGGAGCGGTCAGAGAAGGAAGGAGGGAGGGAGGGAGTGTGTCCTACTGTGGGGAGACCGCTCCAGGCCAAGGAAAAAGTACAAAGGCCTGAGGCAGGCTCACGCTCGGCATGTTGGAACAGGGAGGTCAGTGGGGACTGAGCAGAGTGAGGAGGCAGAGTGCCAGGGATGGGGTCAGAGCAGTCACAGGGACAAGAGTACATGGGGCCACGTACATCCTAGTAAGGACTGGGTGTCTGCTGAGCATGCAGGGCAAAGCCAGTGGAAGGTTCTCTAGAGGAGGACAGCTCTGACTGCGACTCTCTCTGGCTGCTGGGTGGAGAACAGGTTAAAAAGAGTCAGAGGCAGGGGACCAGTTACCACAAGAATCCAGGCGGGAAAACAGCAGGCGGAACGAGGGTGGCAGCGGTGGGGCTGGTGAGAAGGAACCTCGTTCCACGGTAAATGTGAACTGGAAAGGCAGGGGTGGTGGCAGAAGCACTGAATGGTCACGGCAGCTCTACTCCCGGCTGCAGGGACAGAGGCTGCCATCGAGCAAACACAGCTCAGGTGCCTGCTGTCTGCCCTGCCCCGGCAGTGCTGGGGAACAAGAAGGAGCAAAGCTGGGTCCCTATCCTTGCAGCTGGGGGTGACACCCATAGAGACCTCACAGGCTGAGGCCCACGAGCAGAGTGGCACCAGTGCCACGCCTGGTAAGGGCTAGAGAGACCTGACAGGGAGGGCCTCCGAGACTGGAGTCCAGCTCCCAGGCAGCCGGCCCAGGAGGTGGGGCCGGGGAGGCGGTTACCGCCAGCTCCAGGCTACAGCTGCCTCGTTTGTAAAATGAGGCTGGGCCCAACGGTGTCTAAGCCACTTCTCACCCTTCAAGGCCAAATCAAGTGTCCCTGCTCTGCAAGGCTTTCCCTGGAGGGCTACAGCCAGGCCGGCCCTGCTGCCCTACACGCCCTGGGCTGCCTATGGCCTCAGCTGGAGTCCTGATTCCTGGGATCCTCAAATGTCGGTGTATTCACAGCTCTCCAGGCACCCTCCCTCTAGACCCGGAGCTTCTCAGGGGTGAGGAAGGCAGGGCCTGGCTCCGTCTCAGCCTGTTCCCCGAGCTCCTCCAGCCTAGTGCCCAGCACACGGAAGGCGCTCTGTGACGCCTGTGGAAAGAACACAGATCTCGGTGGCTTTCCCACGCTCCTGCCACAGCCAAAGACCTAGGTCTATCTGCCCAAGGCCTGGTTTCATTGGCATGAGACAGGGGAAGGGGACCCACCAACAAGGCTTAGCGTGGGTCCTCATGAGGGCCTGTGAAGGGTGCCGGGAAGGGTCCTGGGCGAGGTGACCCTGGCAGTTGGCCCCTTCCTGACCACAGATGCTGCGGAGAGTTCCAAAGACTGGCCCATCTGTAAAACTCACCCACAAGACCGCTTATGGCTGAGTGTGGCTTCTCACCCCCTCCGTGCCCACTCACATCTGAGGAACAGGGCTTGGAAGGACAGGTCTGCTGACCGGGTTCAGCTGTTGGAGGTGGTTTCGCTCACAGGCTAAGACAGCCAAGTTATCTCCCTCTCTGCCCTAGTCCACCATAAGGTCAGGGTGGTCCAGGCTGAACCATCTTTGGCAGAGGGTAGCTGCTGCCACAGCCCACACAGCCTTTCCCCATCTCCTCCCGCTCTCCATGTTCCCAGGCAGCAGCTCTTGGGCAGCACCACCCAAGAGCTTATCTGGGTCCCCATTCAGGAAACCACCCTCCTCTGAAAACCTCCTCCCTTAAGGGGTGGAGACAGAAGGAATGCCGGTCCTGGCTGGCAGCCTGCAGAACCATGCTTGCTGTTATTTACCAGCGGATGGCCTCCCCTCCTCATTCACCAGGTGACCTCAAATCTCAGCTGAGCTCCTTCCTTCCAGGGAGTTCTCAGTCAAGGTCTGCTCCTATGCCCTGTGGCCCCAGCCTGGGACGCCTCACAGAGCTTTGCTCTTGGGGGCTCTGGACACGGTTTGCTAAACCTGAGTGCTCAGTCCACAGCCCTATCTCTGTACATCAGGCCTCAAAAATGGTCATGGAAAGCAGGTCCTCACCAGTTCAGGGCTGAAGGTTCCGCATGCGATGGAGTCCACTCCCCGGGTGCTGAGGCTTTCACTTAGGATCATCACCATGATAAGGACCTCAGGCGCTGGGCTCCATCCCACGGCGGGCATGAGCCATCTTCACTTGGGCAGACTTGGGATGTGTACCTCCTGAACTGATGTCAGCAGAAACGGCTTCCTATTGGCCACATCCCCTTGGGGTGGGACCTTCTGGGAAATGGCCAAGTGTGGTCAACTCACTGGAAAGGCAAAAGAAAAGCAAAAAGATTCAGGACTAAGGAAGACCAGGGCCCTGAGAGTCACCCCTCCCATGGTCCTGGAAACCCCATGGAACTGGAACCACCTCTCTGCTAAAGAAGATGCACCCTGGGAGAGTCACTAAGGCCCAGAGTTACCTTCTCAGAGCCCCCGCACCCCTGCCATGCCAGCCTTGGGCTGCCTCATTTGTAAAATGGCCTGATGGGCAGAACAACAGATCGGGGTCCAGCAACATGATACCTTGAAGATCTATCTCAGGGTCTGGGTGGCTAACAATCTCCTGTCCCTGCAGTGTCCTCAAGTCATGTGACATCCTAGCACTAAGCTGGCTTGCCAGGCAGCTTCAGCACACACCAGGAGGCGCTAAAGCAGGCCAAGGGTCGTAACACGCCTCATCCCCGCATCCAACGCCAAAGAAGTCAGCCCTCAGGCAGCCAGCTGGCAGCAGGGGACTGGCAGTCAGCATGCTGGTTCCCTTCTCTATCTAGTTATGAACAGAAGCTACTGGAACAATCGGGGGGTCCATTTAAAAAGGCATACATTTGGCTGGGTGTGGTGGCTCATGTCTGTAATCCCAGCACTTTGGGAGGCCAAGGCAGGTGGATCACCTGAGGTCAGGAGTTCGAGACCAGCCTGGTCAACATGGTAAAGCCCCGTCTCCACTAAAAATACAAAAAAATTAGCTGGGCGTGGTGGTGTGCACCTATAATCGCAGCTACTCGGATGACTAAGGCAGGAGAATTGCCTGAACCCAGGAGGCAGAGGTTGCAGTGAGCCAAGACTGCGCCACTGCATTCCAGCTTGGGCAACAAGAGTGAAACTCCGTGTCCCCCTCCACCCCAAAAAAAGGCATACATTTCTTGTCCTTGGAGGTGCCACATTTCAACATCAACATCTTTGCAACACTGGGGGCCTTCAGAGCTGTCATCTTCCCCAGAATGAATTAAACTAAGTAAGCTTCCAGCAGTGATGGAACCCATTCAGCATCGCCATTCTGCACAGGTCATCCACTTCCCCTCTCCAATAATCCACCATCATTTCCCAGCAAGCAAATGAACAAAGAACACACAGCCTTTGGTTCAGGTTTGAAAAATCCCTCCTTACAAACTCATGTCTCTGATTCTATTTCCCCATGCAGTTAAACCTTCAAAGAAAATCACACAGATACAAGGAATCTAAAGATCACCATCAGAAAGTAAGAAATGATCATGATATTAGTATTAATCTGTAATCAGAAACAAACTCTTCAACACAGGAAAATGTTTTAGAATCTGCTGCTGCGTAAAAATTAATTGCACCCTGGTATTTACTTGCTGTCCAGATTGTAAATCATATTTTCCTGTTTACTTCGATTAGACTTTACAGTGGGTGTTATTGAAATTGCTCAATTACAGGCCAGCTGGCAAGCACAGGAAAATTACCTTCTACTGTTCTTCGAAAACAAGGTTCATCCAAAGTGCAAAAGCAGGGAAGGGGAGGAGGGAAATCAACACATGTTCCAAGGCTTCACTGTTCAGGAAGGGCACCCAGGGGAGTCTGAGGATTCCCAGGTCGCACTGAGAGACCTGATGCACAGGCTCAATACCACACTGATCCAGGAGTGACACGCTCTCACCAAGTGTGATCTGCTCAAGGAAAGAATTTCAGACCACTCCTCCAAGTTCTGGCCAGGCAGCTGAGCCAGAAACGCCTGTCAGCACCCACTGCAGGCTCAGCTCAGGGACAGGCCAGAGAGGTGCTCCTGGACTCGCCTTTCAAAGAGGCCTTTTGTGCCTCCTCGGTGGTGGAGGCCTAATGGCGGCCGTCGTCTCTCTGCATGTGAGCCCCAATTCAGTTCTAGGGCAGCCAGTCATTGGCACAAGGCCTAGGAGGTGAGCTGCCTGTTTCCTCCTCCCCCATTTCCATCCTCTCTAGGAAGCCAGGTAGGCTCAGTAGCTACAGGCTCGGGTCCTGAGTCAAGCACAACTGGGTTGGAATCCCAGCTCCTGAAATATATGGCTTGAGGGGCCTTTGCCAAGTTACTCTCTGAGCCTGTTTCCGTCTCTGTAAAACAGGGAAAATGGTGCCTGCCTCACCAGGTTACTGTCTGATGAAAACAGCGCCCAAGTCCTCTGCTCAGTGCCCCACCCATCTGGGTGAGTGCTCAATCAACAGCAGCTACTGCTAGCAGTTTCGTGGGGGAGGCTCGGAGTCCAGATCCTCTTCCTGGCCACAGACGTCCAAGCGGCCATCCTCTCAAATGTGTTTAAAGGGAAACAAACTAAATTCTATCAACAAGGGCCTGGCTATTTGATGGTCCATCCTTCTGAGGAAGTAAGAGGAGGCCAGTAAGAATGAGACTGTAGAAGTCTATCGCCATGGGAACACATCAGCCCATCCAGACACAGCTCTGCATGAAGCAGGAAGCCAGACGGAGGCAAAGATGGGGCATCCCAGCTCTCTCCAGCTCCATCCCCAGCAGAGTCCAGACAAGGAGCCAGGGCTCGGAGAGGCAGCAGAAGCACCAGAAGCGCCTGGGTAACTGGGCGGTCAGCACACATGCCAGGCGTGGAAAGGAGAAGGCAGGTGTGGCACAATGCCTGCCCTGGGGGTCTCAGAGTACAGTGACCCAGGCACCACATTCCAGAGGCAGGCAGAAGGAGACGTGACATTGGACGTGGGTCTTAAAGACTCTTTCGCACACGGCGGGGGGTGGGGGGGGGGGGTGGGAAAGACACACGGCACTGTAACAGCCCAAGAATGGGGACAACCTAGATGCCTACAAACTGGGGAAATGGTGAAATAAATGATGGTGTTAATTTGAAGGAAATACCATGTGGCCTTCAAAACCATTTTAATGAGGCAGTTCAAACTGCGGATATAAAACAATCTCCAAGAAATGCCATAATGTGACAAAGCAAGAAGAGTGAGTCCACCAGCCTGAGTGACAGAGTGAGTCTCCACCTCAAAAAAGAAAAAAGAGGGAGTCCAGCATGGTCCCACACGGCGGGTGCCTTGAGAAGGGCACGGCAGTTCCAGAGAGGAACTGCGACCGGCCCCCTGTGCGGTTTGAATATTCCAGCCCACGCTGGCCCATGGTACTTTTACTTCTTAAAAAACAGGCAAGATTTCATCAGGAAGGGCAGGGCACCCAGGCAGAGGGAAGGGTATAAGCAAGGCGTGGCCACTGGCCCGGACTCGGAGTATGGGAACGATGAGCATGTCGGTGGCTGGCACACAGGGCACACAGAGGGCACAGCAGCAGGATGGGAGCCAGAGACAGACTCAAACCAGACCCAGGGCTCTGAATGCCACACTCAAAGGAGACGTTATCATGCAGCTGCGGGGGCTCCCAAAGGAGGTGAGAAGCTGGAGGTGGCTGCTTTGATCTGTTGGGAGAGCAATCTTTTCTGAACCCTTTGCAACACCTACCACAATCCCTCGCATACCCTAACAGCTACAATACACATCTCTGGAATCAAGCTAAATTACAGCGACATCTGAAATGATCTGGGCACATTCTCAGAATTTGTGAGGCGAATCCAGACCAACACAGCCCAGCACGCTCTGGAATTTCCTGGGATTCCTATGATCTGTGGCCCCGGCCTAGCCAATGTCACTGGGGAATGCCAGGACCAGGCCAGAGACTTACAGCCCAGTCTGCAAACAGGGTCAGAGTCTTTTCAAAGCTTGGGGCGGGGGGTGGGGAGGGAGGGTGCTATGACCATGGAAAAGATAGTAACTAGGTGATTCCACAGGGGGCAAAGCCCTCCCAGAGGCCACCTCTGGGGCACAGACCCTGCTGTGGTCTAGTGGGTTTTCTCTTAACCTATATCAAGAAAAACTCCTATCTATTGAGCACCTACTATGTGCCAGGCACTTTACACACATTAGCCACAAGCCAGGTTCAATTAGCCCCATCTTACAGCCATATATAGCAATTCGCCCAGTCCAGGTTCAAAGCTGGGATCTGAACCCTTGTGGGCCAGCACCTAGGTCTGCACTGCCCACTAGTGCCTCGCCTCTCCATCCCCCCAAAAAACCCTTCAAATGCCCAAACAACTACCAGCAAGAGTTCTTAGCACTTATTCCAGAGAGATTAAGATTTACATTCACACGAAACCCACACACAAATGTCCGTAACAGCTCTTTATCCATAACAGCCAAAACCAGGAAATACTCCAGAGGCCCCTCACTGGGTGAATAGTTAAACATGCGTGGCAGGGACAGCCGCACTGTGGAATACTACCCACCAATAAAAAGGAACCAACCAGAGACACACGCAGCAACGTGGACGAGCCTCCAGAGACTCGGGCAGGGTCAAAGAGCCAGTCCCCAAAGGCTTACTATTCTAGGAGCCCAATTATGTCCCTTTCTTCAAATGACAAAATTACCGAATGAGCGAAGAGATGAATGGTTGTCAGGGGTTGGGGAGGGGTCGTGGGAGCAGGAGGGAAGCGGATGTGGCTATGAAAAGGCAGCAGGAGGGACCCTTGGAGACGGAGATGTTCTGTGTCTCGACTGTATCTGTGACAA
The DNA here is from genome assembly GCF_009761245.1 of Sapajus apella. Classification (NCBI taxonomy): domain Eukaryota; kingdom Metazoa; phylum Chordata; class Mammalia; order Primates; family Cebidae; genus Sapajus; species Sapajus apella. The sequence continues at coordinate 27,828,038 of NW_022436953.1, forward strand.
TTTTCTGCTTGTGACACTGCATGAGTCTGGCAAGATGTTACCGTTAGGGGGCAGTGAGTAGGGGGTATGTGAGATTTCTCTGTATTACTTCCTGTAACTGCATGAGTGTAAAATGATCTCAACATAAAAAATGTAAATAAACCCCAATCTACGCATTTATCAAAATTCGTAGAACTAAACACCAAAAGACTGGATTATGCGATTTATAAAATTTTAAAACTTTTTTTAAAACCCACTGATTATACCAGGGAGACCACATGCAAGGGGAGGTGGGGGGAGTGTGTGTGTGCTGTGGAATTTGGCAGCCCTGGTCTTCACCTTCAAATCACTTGGCTTTAGTTTCCTCATCTTTAAAATGAGGGCGAGGCTGGTCACAGTGGCTCACACCAGTAATCCCAGCATTCGAGAAGCTGAGGCAAGAGGACTGCTCGAGGCCAGGAATTCAAGACCAGCCTAGGCAACACAGCAAGACCCCCCTCTCTACAAAAAGTAAAAACTAAAATAATTAGCCAGGTGTGGAAGTGTATGCTGTATTCCCAGCTACTTGGAAGTCTGAGGCAAGACTGCTTGAGCCATAGAGTTTGAGGTTACAAATGAGCTGTGATCACGCTACTGCACTCCAGCCTGGGTGACAGAGGGAGGCCTAATTATTTCTTCTGAAATAATTTCAAAAGAAATAATTAGGCTGGGCTCGGCGGCTCACACCTGTAATCCCAGCACTTTGGGAGACTGAGGTGAGTGGATCACTTGAAGTCAGGAGTTAAAGACCAGACGGGCCAACATGGTGAAACCACATCTCTACTAAAAATACAAAAATCAGCTGGGTGTGGTGGTGCATACCTGTAATACCAGCTACTCAGGAGGCTGAGGCAGGAGAAACACTTGAAATTGACAAGCAGAGACTGCAGTGAGCCAAGACCACACCACTGTACTCCAGCCGGGGCAACAGAGACATACCCTGTCTCAAAAAATCATCATCATTAATTAATTAAATAAACACAATGGGGATAACACCTTTGCCCTTGGGCTGCTGATCTAAATAAGAAAATGCATATGAAAGAGCTCAGCAGCGAAGGCCAGGCATTGGTGTCCTTCCCCTTTGCACAAGGAGCCAGCAGGTGGGCGCTTCTCACAGGCCTCGTCCTCACCCCTCTGCAGCAGCTTTCCTTGCCCTGTATTTAGTCTCCTACTGTCACATCCCAGTCCTCAAGTTCACCTCCTGCCTTTCTCCCGTGACTCCCCGGGAAGCGCTCATGAGAGCGGGTCTCCAGCCTGCCTTCACTGGGGCTACCCAGTATCTGCCAAAGGAGGGCTGGGTGAGGGTCTCCACTTGGCTGGCACCCCAACCTGATCATGGGGACACAGTGCTCTGGGTCAACCCCAGGAACCTCCACTCAGTGACTCATCTTCACCAGGATTTCCACTGAAAAGAGCAAAAGGCAAGGTCAGACTTTCCACTGATCCGTGATCCCACTTCCCTGACTACCTTTATGCTCCCTGGGTGCAGACACAGTGGCAGAGGGCCTCTGCCCACCTCCCAAGTCCTCACCCCAAGAGTGCATCTGCCTAAGAACAGCCCCGAACTCGCCAGCATTGTGCCCAAAGCAAGGCCAATGCATGGGAGGGCACACACAGGCCCAGAGCCCATCTCCACCCCCACGAGCCCCACACAGCCACACTTCCAGCCACAGCCCTCCACCCTCACCTCCGTTCCCATCTCCCTGGGCCTCGACCACAGCTAGGTTCTTCTCAGCTGATCCTCTCACATTCCTATGAATAGGCATTATTGTTGGTAGTGCACATATTTTCCAGATGGGAAGACTGAGGCTCCAAGAAAAGAAATCAAGTAATTTGTCCAACATCCTACAGCCAGCAGGGGCAAGGCCAGCATTCAAATCCAGACCTTCCTCCCCAGGCCGTTCCATCTCCGACCCCACAGAAACAGGGGGACAGCTTTGCTCTCACACAACTGCTTGCTAACACAAACTTTCTTTTGTTCTACAGTCTTCAATGTGTCTTTATTTGTTTACAGCCCTTGAACACAGCTGTCTGATATCACCGTGGCCGGGGACTCTCAGCTTCCAGCAAGTGGGAGCCCCACCTGCCTCATTCACTTCAAAAGAGGATTGCATGCTAATGAATTAATACCTATGAGAAAGTGCTGCAAACTCTACAATCCTATAGAAATCTTAAGAAGATTAGAGGAGTTTACCAAATGCTCTGTAATGCATTTTGAAGGGCTATCCCTTAAAAGAAACTGACCATACTGAACATCATCAGGACAAACTTTTCCTTCTTCCAGCATCTTTATTTGGCCCGTACTTACTGTTTGCACACGTTAGTTTCACAGTTAATTTTACCATCTTAAAAACAGGAATCAGATCAAAACCTCAACATGAACTTGGCCAGTGACAGGGATTTTCCTGATGGCTCACGGAAGTCACTGCTCTCAGAGCTTCCATTTCCCCCTCCCATTAAGCAAAGGAAATGGGAGGGAAGAGGCAATTACACGTCTTCTGCGAAGGACCTGTGCACTTTTAAACTTTCATAGCTTCAGTTATTGGTGTGACAAAAGCAACCTGTAGACCGAATCCAGAAGCAAGTGTATGAGCATCTGGGGAAGTCTGCTGCTTGGTGGGTCACGCTGTCTCCTGACAAATTCGGTGACAACTCAAAAGTGCGAGGAGAGGTCCGAGGGGCACCGAATGCTACAGTTAAGCTTCATCTCCACCAAGACAAAGGGATTTAATCTGCTTGGGGACGCTTCTGCTTGCTGATTTTACATAATAACTAAACCATCTGCATCTAAAGGATAAAAGTTGAAAGCTGCCTAAGAACTTTATCCAGGTCCTCTACTTTCCCAGACTAAGCTGATATTGGAAAGAGAGTCTGGTGTTCCAACCAGAGGACAGGGCCCACAAACGTGCAGCTTCCATACCACAGGGAACGCTTCAACAACTCCCACAGCCCAGGTGCCCGTATCTTCAGGTCCCACTGAGAAGCAACTGACAGACATACCTGCCAGCACCACCTTCCACATACAGAAAAGGAGACGCAAAGAAAACCTCTTTTGTCAATACTTTGCTAGTTCTATTAGCAAAAAATAACAGGTGACACAGAGCCTACCTTTTAATGTAGCATGAGGAAAATATTAGCCGTAGCAACAGTGCCAGGCCCTGTGCTTACTGCATCCTCAGAGTAGCCCTATCAGAGGCAGCTACTGTTATCCCATTTTACAGAGGGGGGAATTAAGGTCTGGGCCCAAGGTCACCCAGTTGTGAACGAGGCGCGGACTCGACCCACATCTACTGAACTCCCAAGTCTTTGTATTAATCCCTGGACCCCACTGCTCCAGGAACTGTTTCACTGTAATTATCTGTTAAGTACTTGATTTGTCAGCTAAATGATCAAATGCCAAAGCAGACACTAATTTTGCAATACACACACTCTCTAATACAGCCCATCCCGAGGTGCCCCAGCCAAACGTCAACCTTCTGGAACTGATGTTGAAAGATAGCACGCGGGCTTCCACTGCGGGCAGGAAAAATGGGCAGATGACGAGTATCTCAGAGAGGGTACAAGTGGGACAGGAAGTTGTCACTTTCCATCCTTAACTGCATGGAGGTGCAGCCACACTGAATCACCTGCAGAAGGTGAAGTGTCTCCCAGGAAGCTCAGGGTGCTCCAGGGCCTGCAGGGTGTCACAGTGACTTCTTGCAGCCCCAGCTGGAACCTGTATCCAACTGTCCCTCTCTCCCCAGGCCCTGTGCCTCCTGCCTCTGCCTCTGCCACAGCCACCCTGCCCTTCTCTCAAAGTTCATTCCTCAGTTGTTTGTGGGCAGCCCTCTCCCTCCCCTCCGTGTGTGCGGCCTAGGTGTGGACCTCCCTCAGTCATCCTGTGGCCTCAGCACAGAGCCTGCCCGCAGCAGCAGCCTGACTGCTATCTGCCTGCTAAGCCAGTATCACAGCAAGAGCACTGAACTGGAGTCCCAGCTCAGTCCCAGAGGAGCTGCAGGGCCCTGGCTGAGCTATGTATCTGTGCTCAGCTTTCTGCCTTAGTAACATGTGAGAAGTTACCCTTGTTGTGCCCACTTCAGTTATAAGTTAAGGAGGTAATGCCCCATAAGGTGGGGGCACTACAAAAATATCCCTAGAAGCACTGAAATCCTTAGGTAGGCACAATTCCTAGCAGAGCATAGGCCCTTATTAAATGCTCATAAATTGGATAAAAACATCTCGCCTTCACAGCTACAGCATTAGCTTCTAGGGGCCAAGAAATGCTTTTGAGTCCTCCGAGTACCTTGCTCCTGCAACTGGGCTGGTGGGCGTTTCAGGGCGAGTGAGGCTGGCTGGCTGCAAGCAAGAGGCACCTGCTGTCCTTAGACAGAAAGGGCATCCTCAGCCCTCCCTCGTCCCTCTTCTCCACAGGAAGGTACGTCCTTGGAGGTGCTTTCCTCAGTGACTGGGGCAAAAGCATATTCCCCGAACTAGTCCTTCAAGTAACCAAAGGCCGCCAAAGGCCACATTTGGGGAAGAACTGGAGTCGCACTACACAGCTTGAAAGAGACCTGACCTGTGCCCCTGGCTGAACAAAGTGCTCCAGCCTCCCCTATGTGTCTCCTTAATGGAATGGAAAAAAACAAAACAAGGCAAAACAGTAAAATGAGCTGAACCAAATCGGAACTCTGTTCTCCTGGACTTGTCAGAGACTCTCACAATGCTGTAGGGATTTTCCGCTTTTTAAAGCAAATAACATTTCAAGAGGAGGGGGAGGAATGCCATTCCTCAGGGACATAAAAGTGCTGAGAGCCAAAGCCAATCTGAGCACGGGAATGAGACGGCCATGTCGGTTCTTGAAACCGAAGCCAAGTGCACGCATGACTTGTCAAGAGTTCATTTATCAATGAAAAATAACTGACAGACGAGTTTCCTATCAGCACTCCTGTAATTCTGACTACCGTTCATGTCATTTAACCCACCCCACGCTATGAAAGAAGAGCTTGCTATAGACTAGAAATTACCTGACCCCCTCGCGAGGAAGGAGAGGAGGGGCAGGAGGCATGGACAGAGACTCGCCTTACCGAGCGGCCACAGAGCTGATGCTGCCTTCTCCTCCCAGCCAGGGCAAGGGAAAGGACGGGAAGAGAACCAGAGGACAGCGAGGGGACCGCAGCGGGCCCCAGCGACAACCTACCATCATGTTAAGTCACTGGGCCTAAGGCGACCATGACCTGTTCTTCAGTTGGACCTGTTTATAAGTATACTGAATTTACTCAAACCATGACTAAAAACCAACAGAACAGGGTTTAAAAACACATTTAAAAACAAAAATGGAAAGGCCCAAACAAAAGGCTGTGTGGCCTAGGTGGATGAACAGCAGTCAGGGGACAGGGCTCTGGGCCCAACAGTGCCACTTACCAGCTCTGCCCCGTTTGCCAGGTTAGTTCCCCTCTTGGAGCCTCAGTTCCCTCGCGTGTCAAAGAGATTCTGGGCCAGAGAAGCTCCGTTTCTGACTAGTGAGACCCTCACTGCAGTCACACACCAGCTGTGTGGCTTTAGCCAGGTCTTTATGCCTCTCTGGGCCTCAGTTTCCTCACCTGTCATAGGCAAATAGCAACTCTGGAGAGAGCGTGAAAATCACTAGATTTAAAGGCGCTGAAGGAACTATGAGAAAGGACAGTCAGCTGGTGATGCCTGTCCTGGGGCACCTGCTATGCTGGCTGTTGCAGGCTGGCCTCCCAAGTCCTACTCAGACCTGACCTGCAGTTCAAGGTCCCAGGAAACTGGACAGTAGCAAAGGCCAAATCCTTACTTGCTGCCATCAAGTGCCCTGGCTGTGACCTTCCACATAGCAGAGTCAGGAGAAGGCGGCCACAGTGACATTCCTGCCATGGGCGGGACAGGGGAAGGGGAGGTGGTGTTGCAGAAGCAGCCCCCTCCCTGACATATCCATGGGGTGAGGATGGGGGTGTACGCATGAATGCATTTTCTGAGCTCAATCCTTCTGCACACGGGCATCCTGGTGTCTTTCCGTGAAGCTAACAACAACCTGATTTAGAGGAGTTACTGGAGAGCCAGAAGTTAGCCACTGACCAGTTTTGACATCTTCATCTACCTCTCAGAACAAGAATCTCCTTCTCCTTTACAAAATGTTTATGGGCTCTCAGGCAGCAACACTCCCCCTCCTGCAGGACAGTCCACCCCCAGCCCAGGCTACACACACAGCCTTCCTACCAGGGCAGCTCCAGCCACTCAGCAGGCAGGAAGGAGCATTCCTGTTGGTGTCTACAGCTCGCGCCGAACCCTCAGAGCCACTGCACAGAAGGAAGGTAATCTCTCAGCAGCTGGGCCTGAGAACACAGCTGTGAGGGCCATGATCTCTTTATCTAGGAGGCCTGCAGGCTGGTGGCCCCAACACATTGGACTAAGACACTATCACACTAGGACATGACAGGTGACCCAAGAGGGTCCCAACATCTCTGTAAGAACTGCTATAGGCACGAGAGCCACCAGGTTGCCCAGCTGCCACCCACTCCGAGGTCACATCCTAACCTCAGCTCACACTTCAGGACTCCCCTCACTTCCTGAACAGAGTCATATCTACCAACCTACAGGGTCTGTTGTAGAAATTAATCAGACAGGCTCGTCAATCACATGTTAAGCCTTCCGCCTTCTCCTTTCTCCCCCCGCACCACACCGCAAGCGCTACCACACATCCGAGAATGCCGTCATCTGCCAAAACAAAACTGGAGGGACTCTAAGCTGCCAGGCGGGTCTGTCATACAACAAGAATACCCGAGCTCTGTGGCACCTCTCGGGTCAAATGGCCAAAGCTATCTACCTGGCTCCTACCACAGGGGAGGGCTGTGGAGGGCAGGATACACTCTAGTAAGACTATACCCACCACCAGCCACAGCACAATGGCGGGGGAGCTGCTGCATGTGTAACAGCCATCTGTCTATATACAGATCAAAACAGCACCAGATTCTTGCCTCTTAAGGCAGAGAAAGAGATTCCTGCAAAGAAGGGCTTCGCCGCCAGGCACAGTGGCTCATGCCTATAAACCCTGCACTTTGGCAAGCTGAGGCAGGTGAATTGCTTGAGCCCAAGAGTTCAAGACCAGCCTGGGCAACATGGAGAGATCCCCAACTCTATAAAAAATTTATAAAATGGCCAGGCATGCTGGCACACACCTGTAGTCCCAGCTACACAGGAGGCTAAGTTGGGAGAATCGCTTGAGCTAGGAAGGTCGAGGCTGCAGTGAGCTCTGAAAGCACCTCTTCGTTCCAGCTTATGTAACAGAAGATCCGTCTCACAAAAAAAACAAGAAGAAGAAGAAGAAGAAGGGCTTCATGAAGTCCTAATTCAAAGCTAAGTCCAGGCATTTGTCCTGAAATTACTTAGAAATGGCGACAGTTAATCTAAGAAGTTTGGGAGAACAGCTGCTCAATGGGTCTGGAGCGCCTTCTTTATTTTTTGGCATGCCACAGGGGTGGGGAGCAGGAGAAGAAAGGGGCACCTCATTTGCAAACACTTCCCCCACTTCCTTCTAAGCACTCTGGGTATGACAGTCAGGCCTCCTGACTTAAAAGACCTGGGTGGGGGAGTGTTAGAGAGGAAATGACACAGCCAAGCAGATTCACCAGGCTTCAAACTAAACACCTTGGGATGCCAAGGTGAACTCTTACAGGTTTTTCATTACAGATCTAAGCAAGACTCAAAGGACTTTGGAAGAGTTAGCCCAACTTCCCAAAATGAGTAATCATCTTCCTCATCAGAAACGACCCAGGCTCCAGAAACAAAGATTCATTCAATTGTCTGTCCGCAGCACACCCCAAAGTGCTTGACAGACTGCCAAGTACACCAGCTGCAGCTGTGGCTGCCACCGTCCCCCTGTGGAGCCATCTGAACCAGGCCTGGGTGTACTTCCCTTGCTCTCAGGAAGCTCACTCACTAAGTCAGCAGCAAAACTCTAAAGCCAGGCCTCTGAGCACTTCTCCACGTACCTCCCAAACCAAATGTGGACTGGCCTTCACCTCACTGTGGAAAGGGGTTCCTCCCTGCCGTATCTGGAGGAAGGAGTTCGAAAATGTGCAGGAGAAGGAAGGGTATACATAAAACCACCAACACAGCCAGGCACAGTGGCACTCCAGCCTGGGCCACAAAGGAAGATCCTATCTCAAAACATAGTAATTTTTTAAAAATTTAACTTAAAAACAAAAAATGAAACCATATCAGACTGAATAACTGGATGGGATCAGACTGGATGAAATTTAACAAGTCCTGGTCAGAGGTTGACATTGAACAAAACCAAGTTTCAAGTGTGCTGGATGACTAGTTAACAACAGCATGCCGTGGGCCCTGACAAAAGCCTGTGTGACAGGCAATTGTGTTCATTCATTCAACAAACCCTTACCGAGTGATGAGTGACTGCTGGGATGACAGTAGAGTTGAAGACACGAACACACATAAGCCACAGTCCCCACTCCCACAGAGGTGAAACTTATGAACTGATGCATGAGTGAAATGAAAAGTCAATTAAAATGCACTAAAAGGCAGAGTATATTTTAAAAACAAATAGCATGATAAAATAACTGGGCCCTGTAACGCTCAGAAATCTGGGTCAGGTGCGGTAGCTCACACCCGCAATCCCAGCACTTTGGGTGGCGGAGGTGGGTGGATGCCTTGAGCTCAGGAGTTGGAGACCAGCCTGGGAAACACAGCAAAACCCCATCTCTACCAAAAATACAAAAAATTAGCTGGGCGTGGTAGTGCATGCCGGTGGCCCAGCTATTCGGGAGGTGGGGGTGGGAGGCTCGCTTCAGCCCAGAAGGGGACGTTGCATTGAGTCCAGATCATGCTGCCGCACTCCAGCCTGGGGGACAGAGTAAGAACCCATCTCAAAAAATAAAGTTCAGAAACATACATCACAACCTTCACAGGGTGGGTGCAGAGTCATCCTGCAGTCTCTCCCTCCCACACGCTGCAGGTCCTCTGCCTGGGCAGACTCGAACTTGCTTCAATTATTAATAAATCAACAACATACTGACTAGAACTGTGATGTTCATAATGCCCAAGTCTAGCAAGTGCCCGGAAGTGGCATCTGCACCCAGAAGGCTTCAGCATGCAATGCTGGTCGAGCCACACCGAGGGCCTCCGCTCTGGCTAGCCTTGTCCTGCAGGGCATGGCCTGAAGGTCTGTAACGGAGTCTCCCTGAGCAACGCCCACCACACCCCTGGTGAAACCTTGCTTCCAGAGACCACCCTAGGCCAGGTCTCCTTTTGCAGAAGTTACTTATAGGAGGCAGCAAGAGAATTAAACAGCTTCCCCAAAACTCAGCAGAATCCAATTGAAAAGTCACTTGCCTTTCACTAGGAGGAAGAGGTCAGCTGCTAGAGATGAGCACAAAACAACCTGCCCGTGTCCTCGTGCAGCTCCATCATCCTTACTCACTCCCTGTGAACCACGTGCACCTCAACCCAAATCAGCCTGCCCTGCAGACTGTCCTGCTAATGAGCAAAATAATACGTATCGTTAGGCACAGCCAAGATAGGAAGTGGCCTAACTGCCTAACAGGAAGGACGGGCTAAATACACACTGCAACACCATGCAAAGGACAAAACGCAGTTTTCCAAAAGGCTACGAGGATATGTGGAAGCTTAAAAAAAAAATTGTTCTCATAGAAGGAAAAAGCAGAACAGAGGAGACTAGAGGCTGGGAAGGGTAGGGGGACGTCAGGGAAGGTCAAGAGGAGGCGGGAAGAGAAAGCGATTTGTTAAAGAATCTGAAATTACAGCCAGACGGGGAGTAAGTTCCACTAGTTCAACTATAGCACTGCAGGATGACCATGGTTAACCACATTATATAATTTCAAATAGTTAGAAGGTAAAGCTTATAATTCTCACAAATAATTAAAGTAAAATAAAATAAAAAAAAAACAGAAGGAAGATACTGAACATTCCTGACACAAAGAAATGGTCAGTGTGTGAGATGCTGGACACGAGAATTACCCTGAACCGATCACCAAACATTACATGTGTCGCAACATCACCATGTACCACATGAACAGCTAAAATTATGTGTCGATTTAAATTTTAATTTAAAAAATATTTTAAAAAGGCTTCAGGAGCCCAACATATCCAAATAGGAAAGCATCTTCAGGTCAGGTCCAGCGCTGAGTAGAAAAGCAAAGATCAGGACAGTGGGCAGATTCAGCTCCCATTTGAGTGAAACTAAATAAATAATTGTGCCCATAATACAGAAGTCCTGGAAGGATACAAAAGAAACTTAACACAAAAGCTGTTTTCAGGGAGAAATGGGTAGCCGGGACCAGAGATGAGAGAAGACTCTTCAAGAAACAGCTTTTTGTATGTTTTAAAGTTTGAACCAAATGCGGTATTGACTTCCACAAGAAATAGGTAATACTTTCTAAATCAAAAACATAAAAAATAATGTATTTTATATACACATTTGTGTGTGTGTCTCTATATTCTTGCACATGCATGGAATGTCTTGGAGGACAAATAAGAAAATAGCAACAGGAGCTCCCCCGGGAAGGACGGGGATGAGGAACCTGCTTTTCACTGCTAAGTCTGTACGCATGCATGTATTGCCTGTTCTTCAAACATTCTGCAGTTCTCCAAATACCACATAGTTTCCTGTCCCCAGGCCTCTGCTCACGCTGGTCTCTCAGCCTAGAACCTGCTTCCCCCGCTGCTCCCTGCTGCCCTCTCAGCCTCTAGCCTCTCTACCTCATCTTTTATACTCAGCTCAGGTGTCACCACCTCCAGGAAGACCTCCACACCCCACACTGAGTCAGTCATACCCTCTGCCTCTGTGCAGAATGCAGAGCTTGAATCACAGGGCCATGAAATGAACCAGAGAGCCGCCAGCCCCATAGACTGTGCGCTTCTGGAGGGCATGAGCCCGGCCTCAGTCCCCTGAGTCCCCAGAACCTGGCACAAAGAGCTGCTCAGGAAATGTCTGCTGAAACAAAGAACACAATCACCACGTTAAGTCAAGTCTCAACTTTCTTGGTGCCAAAAACACTGAAATCGCCCTTGCTTGTGGGGATTTCCGACAGCTAGCAAAGTGGTGTCAACACTCATTCGAAGCACTGCACCTCCCAACCCAGAGGGGACAGGCTCAAAATTGTCTGGGTTCCACAGTGGCAGAGCACAACCAAAAAAACCCAGTGACCAGCACAAAAACCCCTGTGTTTGATCACGCTCACACGTCCGCAGGAACCTGCAAACACTCCTCAGAGCTTCTGCGGGTGGAGGGTGGCCAGCAGCCCTCTCACACCCAATCATGGGAAAACCGACAGCCCAGGGCCCTGCCCTAACAGCTCTGTTTTCTATGTTCTGCTTTTAGAAGAATCTTGCTGCAGTCAGGGCCTGGTGTGAGACAGCATATGCAGGGCTGACCCTGGGCCAGGCAGAGCCTAGACAGCCCAGGCTTCTGCAGAAACCCGTGGGACAGGGAGGGCCAAGGTCCTGGGAGCCTCTACAGAGAGCAAGAAGGGTCAAGGGAAGATCATACACACATGTGATGCTGTGCTCCTTACAACAGACTTTTACCCAGAAACAGAAAATATTTCTAGGTGGCTGCAGTGGAGCTGGCAAATCTCACGCGCGCCCTGGGTTGTGCTTCTCTTTGGAGAGTATTTCTTCCTGCTAACAGTCTCATCCCAAGTCCAACACACACCGGGCTGGCTGTGCTAGGGACTGAGGGGAGACAGCAGATAATATACAACTAAGTTCACGCAAACGGCAAGCGTTCAACTAGGTCTCCCACAAGGCATAACATGTCATATGATAATGAAGCCACAAGGACAGAGGAGTGAGCCTGGAATTCCAAGTGGGGAGGCAAAGATCTGGGGTGATTTCCCAGAGGAAGCAGCATGAGGGTTGGGCAGGCATTCCATGCCAGAGATGGGGTGAGCATACGGCTACTAGGATACTGCTAAACGACGTGTGTGACACTCTAGCAAGCGGGGATGGGGTTGGGAGTGGAGGCCCTCTTCCCAGCTTCTGGTGGAAGGAGCCCCAGGAGGGTCAGACAGGTCAGATGCCACGATGTCTGCCAGTGACAGCGCAGGACAGCCACAAGCTCTGCGCACTGGACAGCCACAAGCCGCCACCCTGCTCCCCACCTCCCATCACTCCGCTTCCCTCCACTGCCCAGAGGTCTGCCCTCCCAGAGCTGTCCTGCCTGAATAGCAGGCAAGCAAGCTGAGCTACAAGGGGCACAGGCCGGTGAGTTACTCAAGTGAACAAAGCCAGGTGACCCAGGGGATCCTGACAGGTCGTCCCAAGCCTCCCTCTTTTGTAAACGGCAGTATAAAGGTTGAAAGCTGCAAAACGGTTATTTCCATCTCCCAGTATACCAACAGCCCCTGCCCTGACCCAAGCAGCTCGCCCAGAATGCCAAGACAATACAGTGATTGTGTTCTCCCTTGGGGAATGGGAGTGGCCATACACAGCCCCATACGAGAATGTCACGATCATCTCAGACTCCAGAGTTACAAATATGTGATCAAGGCATGTGCTGGGCACGCGCTTCCCACGTGTTTTCGTGGATATGAAAGCACAAGGGCCAGTGTGCCCAGCTGCCAGGGGCTGGGAGCTGCAGAAGGCAGAGTACCGAGGCAAGGAGAAAACCACACAGAAACGCTCCATTCAGAAGCATGACTGAGTTAGTGTCCCCCAGGTTCTGAGGTGCGAGAGGAGAAATGGGAACACGCCTTGACAAAACAAAACTGAGGAAAACTGCAAAGCCAGTGACCGTCCTTCACCTGCCAGGGATTACAGCTGGAGCTAAAGACATAAGACCAGCAGTGATTTCAGGTTCACTCCACAACTAAAACCCAAAAGAGAGGAAACCACCACTAAACCGCTCAGGTGTCATCAGGTAAGGGAAAGAAGGGGCACAGCAGTTAATTCTGGGCATGGTCAAGCACCCCATTTCCCATGGGGACACTGATTTCAGGGCACCTGACAAAGGGCGTCTAGCCTGGGACTGACGGCAGTGAACGGGAAGCCTCTCGAGGCAACCCGAGCACAGGGTGACCTGCTGTCCACGCCGGCTCTGACAACTCAACCCAAACACAGCCTGGCTTTGGTGAAAATGGGTAAAAATCAACCTATCTGGGAAACCAAAACCTCAAAACTCAAAATCATCAAGGCTGCCTCTGTCAGCAGCCGGCTTCTAGGGAGAGGGGTGGAGACCGAGATGGACAGAGGATGGTGTCTGCTAGTGAAAGATTTACCTAAAGGTAGGAAATAAATGTGTCTCCAAATATCATGGTGAGAGTCTGAAGACAGTTTCCATGAAGATGGCTGTATGGAAACATAACATCTCTGGGAATCTAGGTTCAAGTTCCCAGAAAATAACAGCAGTGGGAAAATGAAAGACGAGCCTCACACGCCAGGCAGCCAAGACCACACAGACCAACCCACATCCTTGCTGGGGGGAACACTGGGCATCTGGCACCTGCTTCAGCGACATGCACTGGTTTTCCAAGCATGGACCCCAAAGCAGTAGAGAACTGCCTGGGAACTCATTAGAAATGCAAAGTCTCAGTCCCCAACCCCAGATGAACTGAATTACAAACTCTACGAGGAGGACCCAGCAACTGTGTTTAGTAAGCCCTCCAGGTTGAGTTGGGTGGTCCCTAAAGTTTGAAAAACACATTTTCAGTGGATTTGGTACCTAGAACCCTAGTAACTGGGAGGACAGTTTTGCAGATGAGAAAATTGGGATCCATAAAAGTGGAGTTTCTGGCAAAAGCCACAATGTCAGAATGGGATGGGAAGCCTACTACCCACCCCCAGCACGTCCTCTGGCCAGGCCCTGGAAATCTAAATCCACATCAAGATGATCCTTGTTCTTCTGGAGTTCCAACAGTCCCTAGAATGCACTGAAGGAGAGCAGCGGCATCATCAGAACCTTGGGGCCCCTTCTCAAGACCCTTGGCCTAGCAGCACCAGAGGCTGAACCAACCACCCAGAATGGATAAAATCAACACACAGGCCCTGACCGGCAGGTGAGAAGGAAGCGGATGAGGATGCCATGTTTCTGTGGCAAATGAAAAGAGGTGTGAAGGGCTTTCAGGCAATGGATTTCTAAGCTACATTTCTCAAATTCAGCAAACCATTTGAAATAACACTAAGACATCCAAAGGTTGACTATGCAGCAAAATATGTGAGAGAATCAGAAAGAAACAAAAAGTCACAGAATAGTTGCCACGAGAAGAGAAAAAAACAGGGTTGAGTGAAAAAGATAAATGACAGGAGGGATTCCTATTAGGTTGAAAAAATATGAAGAGAACACCTCAATTCTTTGAAAAATATTAGGTACCCTCTGGTGAATCTTTGCTTTACTTCCACTTGCTATATTGAGTCTCTGTCAAAAGAATGAGCTAGAAGAATGAGCTGAGATGCATGCTTCGTCTACCCTAGGAAATTTTTGTCTAACACCAGAAGTTATCTGCTTGGTACACAGCAGCTAGAATGCCTGTCGTGAGAATTTAAAAATTAAATCTTTATTTGAAAAAAATCACTTGCAACATCTATTAACATCCAGAAGGCACTTTTTATTTATTTACTTATTTATATTTGGAGACACGGTCTCTCGTTCTGTCACCCAGGCTGGAGGGCAGTGGTACAATATTGGCTCACTGCACCCAACTTCCGCCTCCCAGGCTCAAGCGATCTCATACCTCAGCCTCCCAGTAGCTGGGACTACAGTGCATGCCATAACACCCGGCTGGTTCTTTTATTTTCAGTAGAGATGGGTTTTCTCTATGTTGGCCAGGTTAGTCTCGAATTCCTGGGCTCAGATGATCTGCTTGCCTCAGCCTCAGGAAGGCACTTTTAGATGAGAAGATTAAACTAGGTGAAGCACCTGAGTGACTGGGGGGTGCAGGGGTACAAAATGAATCCCCAGTATCACTGGCCGATCCAAGGGGTAGAAGGGCCCCTGGGCTGAGACTGGCTCCCAAGAGATAAACGACATATTTGTACTTTCAGAGTTCCCACGAGTGCCCTCTCCAAGGAGTGGCTTATCTTTGCAAGTTTCCTAGCAGGTGGAACACGAGGTAGCGGGATTATGGTGGCAATGACCTCGGGCACTGCAAACAGCCTGGCCATTTCTACTAGTCACTGCCATTCACCATGGTTTGCCCTGTGCCAATAACCTGGAGAGCCAGAAAGTCTGAATCTGTCTTCTGAACGTCTTGTCCTCTCCAGGGATCTCAAACTCAAATGCCTTCCAGGGCCCAGTGGGAAGCATACATGAGAGAAGCATGCTGCATAGGCACCGTGATGTGCAGAGAACATGGCCGGCCCACAGTGGACAGCTCTGGCTACAGCTGTTGTGAATTGTTTGGGAAACAGGACCCAGGCCACTGTTAAAAATCTTCTGGCTTGTTAAGACAACTGAAAATCAGGACTTCTCTGCACAATCTCCTTTTTATGTTCTCAAGAAATTAAAAAATTTGTAAAGACTCATATGAGCCAAACAAATCATGTCTGAGGACCACTTCTGGGCCGTAGACCACCAGAGTGCAACTCTGGTCGAAACGATGCTGATGATTCAAACCCCTGAAAATACCAGAACAACTAAGATTCATCTTGGTTTGAAGATTCCCGTGGACTCGCTTGGCCTTAGCAATCCAGTCACACATTCTCATCAGCACCGCTCCCTGGCTCATTCAGTAAGTTAGCTGCAGGCCTGACAACGACCAGACAGCTCGGACTGTATGAAATTCCATCCACAACAAAGTAGACCCATAAAACTCCCAGCACAGACAGCAGAGGCCTGCCTTCCCAACCATGGACTTGGTGAGACCGTTGATGTGGTTTGTTCACTCGGCCGGGCCCCAAGGGAGGCTGGGGCACCCATTCCACGGAGCAAACCGAGGCATTATCCGGAGTACAGCAGAGTTGGGATCTGCCCTGCCCCCACCAGGAGAGCTCCCTCCTGGCCTCGCCCACGAGGTAGGGTAGGGAAAGAGTTTCCATGCCAAATACTTCTACCACACGCAAGTAAACCCAGCAGATGGAACAGACCATCCTGGATCCCTGACGCCTCCAGACTGCTGGCTATGGTTGGGTCATCACGAAGAGAACAGCTGCTTCCTCCATCATGACTGCTGCACAGAACAGAGGATTCTGTTTTGATGACTTCTATGCAAGATATAGAAACAAGAGGGGAGTTTCCTGCCTTTTATTTCAAAATAGCTCAGGACAAACGAAGACTTCTTGTACCATAACAGCACATTCAAAGGGAGAGCTTGATGGAGTTGGTTTCCTTGAATGTCACCCCACAGTTAGCAACCTACTGCTCTGCCCACAAGCCATGATAAAAATGTCATCAGGGAGCCATGCAGAGGAGCAAGAAATTTCTCTTTGAAACAGCAGCATGTGCACGATTGGGGACAAAACTAGGTGAGGAGAACCTGGCTTCGGAGCGCAGGGACCTGGATTTCAGGCAGGCTCTAGCCTACCACAAGCCACTCTCTCTCAGGGACACGGCTGAAGCTCAGCTCCTGCCCAGTGAAGTGAAGTTAGTCACCCCCAGCTGGCTGTGCCACAAGCAGATGATGAGAACATATGCAGGGTGCTTGGCACACAGTAGGTGCTCAGAAAACACCAGCACTCTACATACAATTTCCATTATAAATTTATTTGTGCCAGGGTTCTTTTGGGCACATGCAGTTAGTCTCCCTGAGTGCTGGGACAGCAGTGAGAAACCTGGGACAGAGCCTAATCTCAAATGATCTCACCACTCTGCTGGCTGAAGAAGGAAGACACAGGAGACCATTCCAGGAGTGGCTGGCTAGAGGCAAGCAGTGTCAAAGGTGGCAGTGGGATGGGAGGGGGACTCATAATCAAGGCTGGCCATCCAAGGTTATTCTTTTCTCCCTCTTAAAGCATGTGGGGGAAAAACTGTCCACGTACAGCCTCTTAAACACAACTTCCTCCTTGGCAGCACTTCCTTCAGGCAACTACTCTAGAGCTAAGTTGACCAGGCTTGTGTATCTGGTTTTCTTCTTTTTTTTTTTTTACTCTTGCTCAAGTCCTGAAAATTCCTCCTGGTATCTTATTCTCACATTTTACAAAGGTTTTCATCCTGATTACAGAGGGAGTGGGCATTGTCTAAAGCATGAAGATGCATGCAGACTGTACTCCTATAACCCAACATGGAGAAGCCAGCCATTCCTAACAGGAGCACTAGACTGGACTCCTGACTGTACATTTCAGAGGCTCCAGTGTAGACAGCCTGGACTACAACCAGCCGTGTGGTAACTGACACACTCAGAGCCCATCAGCATGCACGAATGTCGGGGAGATGGGGGCAGCACTGATGCAATTATGCCTGGGTCTAATGAACCGGAGATCTATGCTCTCTATAATTCCCTTCACCCCTCAAAATGACTCTGCCCCTAGTTAGCTTCCAAAGAGATTCCAATTCAGAGCATTTATGCATCAAACAAGACAAGAGCTACAGTTCAGCCCAGCTACACGCTGCTCGACACACGGCATCAGGGTTGGCAGTGGACAGCATTTTAAGGAGTAAGTCAGTGATACCAGCTAGCTGTGGGACCTAGAACTCACCTTCCTTCCTCAGGCCACACAGTAGCCATCATTTTGAAGCAGTTCCTTATCCAATGCCCATGGAAAACATGGTCATTTCATCAGACCATGAATGTCCCATGTCAGCACTGGAGGACCAATGGTATAACCCATCAGGCCCAACTGGCCTAGAACAGAACAGATCTGAATACAGGAAAATGGGGTTTCTGCAGGACCCCATTGTGTTGCATGCAAACACAACATGGGGCACTGGACATGGCAGAGCTGATGAGGCCAATGGCCCCAGTGAACCAGAAGCTGGGGTTACAAGCTGCAGAGGTGCATGGCGGGGGCCTACCAAGGGTCATAGGATTTAGGGACAATCTCTTCACTTCAGGGCCAGGTTCCCTCTGCCACAGCAGACATTCCTCCATCACCTCAGAGTCAACCAACTAATTTTCAATACTATGTTTTGGGAGCAGGAACGTCCAGTGTTTTTTCTTTCACCAGAATGCCTCCTCTGCACTGCTGGTTCTCCGAGACTTGGATTCTCCCCGCACCAGGACACAGTCTCGCACGCCCTTACCTGATGGAACACTCTGTGATGACAGCAACGTTCTGGGTCTGTGCTGTCCAACGTGAGAGGCAACCACTGCATGCGGTTATTAGGCATGTGGCTAGTGCCACCAAAGAACTGAAGTCTTCATCTCATTTAGTTTTAGTTAATTTAAACTGCCACATGTGGCTAGAGCTGACATACTGAATAGCTCAGGTCTGGAGTGCAGAGTATTCGTGTGGAGAATAGTTCAGTACATTCTTTTACTGTAGAGAGCCAGGCAATAAATATTTTAGGCTTTGCAGACCCTGTGGTCTGTAAACTCTGCTGCTGTGGTGTGAAGGCAGCCACAGACATTACCTACACAAGTGGGTGCGGCTGTGTCCCAATAAAACTTTATTTACAAATGTAGGCAGTGGGCCAGATTTAGTCATCAGGCTATAGTTTGCCAATCCTAAAGCTCGGAGTTCAAACCCCAGAACTACCACCCATGAGCTAAATGACCTTGGGCACTTTACCTTACAGAACCTTACATTCTTCATCTATAAAATGGATATAATAATAGTACTCACTTCTCAGGGTGGTTACATGAATTAGCTGAGAAGCCTAACACACAGTGGGCATTCAGAAAGTACTTGATGGACAAATGAAAACAGGAAAGTACTGGGTGCTTAGACTCACACTATCTATTTATTCCTCCTGCTCTGTTAAGTAGGCACTATAATTCCCAGTCCACAGATGAGAAAATCACAGCTTAGAGGAGGGAAGTGGCTGAACCAAAGTCAAAAGCAATCAAGCGGCAGGACTGGAACCCAGGGCCCCTTCAGACTGGTTCTGTGACCTGCTCTCACTTCTCTCCGGCTTTTCCAACTGACATCAGCCCTGCCCCACAGTCTGCCCAACTGTCTGGGCTCATTTGTACTACAATGAGAGGCTCCATTTATAAAGGAAATCATTAGAAACACAAAATCAACCTTTTTTGGTTTTTGTTTTTTTCCCTGAGACGGAGTCTCGCTCTGTCGCCAGGCTGGACAGCAGCAGCGCAATCTCAGCTCACTGGAACCTCTGCCTCCCGGGTTCAAGTGATTCTCCTGCCTCAGCCTCCTGAGTAGCTGGGACTACAGTGCCATCACACCCGGCTAATTATTTACATTTTTAGTAGAGACAGGGTTACACCATGTTAGCCAGGATGGTCTCGATCTCCTGATCTCGTGATCCACCCACCTCAGCCTCCCAAAGTGCTAGGATAACAGGTGTGGGCCACCACGCCTGGCCAAAATCGACCAATTTTTTTAAGGAATCTAAGACATTGAATTCTACTACTTCCTGTTCTAGACACTGTTCTGGAGCCCATGTCACCACCAGTAACACTGGAAGACCTCTCACGAGACGGCCCCACTGTAGCGTGCAGGGTCCCAATGAGGTGTGGCATGACTCCAAGTGAAGCTCTGGCTGTGGCCCTTCCCCACATCACCTCCAAAACTGTAAAACGCTTCCCCCTCCTTGGAGATGGGGGCCAGAGGCTCTCTGTAGTTCTTTCCAGAGGTGCAGGGGCCTTCACATGGGCTGACGCAGCTCAATTGTGAACTGAACGGTGGCTTGTTTCTTCCTGAATTTGGCATGAAGACTCGGCTCTCTCCCAAGTCTCCTCCTCCCTATATCCTCCTCCATGTCTGCCAGGATCAGCCCTGAGCAGAGGAGAGGGCGCCTGGGAATGCTGTCTTCTCCTCCAGGGCCCTAAGACACCAGTGGCTGTGACCACCACACTGGCTCCAGTAGAAATCAGGGGATAGGACAAAAACCGAGCCAAAGCTAAATCAGAGATGGGCCGCCAGCCACACAGGGAACAAGTGCCTGGGCTCCGGCTCTCACCTGTGCCTACACTCGGGGCTGAAAATTCAGCCCTGTCTCCAACAGCACCCAAAGCCCGGCCAGGCCAACAGCTGCCTCCCATAAGGGACTGTACCTGGTCCCCCAGGTTCCACTGATCCACCAGAAACGGGGCAGGGTCAGCCATGCTGAGTCATCATCTTATAAGTGCAGGGGAAGGGCTTGGCCAGGCAGGGAGCTGGCGGAACCAGAGAGCTCTTCAGGTGAGCAGATGGAAGCCACGCTGGCCATGCTCCTACATGGCAGAGGAGCATGCCACCACACCATGTCTCAAAACAATGACTTCCTTAAGTTATGTATAACACAGAAGGATTCACCCGAACCTCACATATGCTTTTAAAAATTGTTTTTTGGCTGGGCATGGTGGCTCATGCCTGTAATCCCAGCATTTTGGGAGGCGAGGCAGGTGGATCACCTGAGGTCCGGAGTTCAAGACCAGCCTGGCCAACATGGCAAAACCCTGTCTCTACTAAAAACACAAAAATTAACCAGGCATGGTGGCATGTGCCTGCAGTCCCAGCTATTCGGGAGGCTGAGGCAGGAGTATCACTTGAACCTGGGAGGCAGAGGTTGCAGTGAACCAAGATCGTGCCACTGCGCTCCAGCCTGGGTGACAGAGTGAGACTCCATCTTAAAAAAAAAAAAAAAAAAAAGTTTCTCCCTACAGCAAGTCAGAACTCACTTCCCTGTGGACTATCAGGCACTCTGGTGAGCCCAGGTGTCTGCTCCCCTCTCTGCTCCTATTTCTGCCATATCGCTCTTCCACTCCAGTTTGCTGCTCAACTTTTGGCCTATGTGGACGCAGCCAGGCCAGATCTCTGAGTTTCTTTTCTAACAGGTGAAGGCATGTGCTAACTTCCCCAGGAATTAGATGAACAGGGAGGGTTACTGTTAAACTCAAAACCATTGGGCCAGGCGTGGTGGCTTACGCCTATAATCCCAGCACTTTGGGAAGCCAAGGCAGGCGAATCACGAACTCAGGAGATCTAGACCACCCGGGCCAACATGGTGAAACCTCGTCTCTACTAAAAATACAAAAATTAGCTGGGCGTGGTGGTGGGCACCTGTAATCCTAGCTTCTCGGGAGGCTGCGGCAGAAGAATCGCCTGAACACGGGAGGTGGAGATTGCAGTGAGCCAAGACTGCACCACTGCAGTCCAGCCTGATGACAGAGTGAGACTCCGTCTCAAAAAAAAAAAAAAAGAAAACCATTTGCAGCTAACTTACTTACTTTCTTCCCCCCTCAGGAGTAAATGCAGATGAGCAAAACCCTCCCAGGCTTGGAAAAGACATCCTCCAAAGCCCAGCTGGGCGGCCAACTGCAGTTCTGCCCCCGCACAGCTCCAGGACTTTCCTTAATTCTCCTCTTCTGGGCCCAGGTCACATGCCACACAGCCAATGGGGCCTGGAATCTGGGCTGGCATCTGAGGGCGGCGGAGGCCTCAGGAGTCAGGTGACTCGGGCCCACCATTCTCGAGTGTCTGTGTCAGCAGCCTCCCCCTCCCCTCTGGCAGAGCCAAGGGGCACCGAAGCTCCTTCTCCATCACACCAGCATGGTTAGGTGCCTGCTTTTCCCTTTAAAGAAAAAACAAAGGTAGTCTGACACTGAATCGGACTGTTTCGGCTCACACAATGCCAGAACATTTTGTTCATTTTGACTTCTTGAGTTCCACTGCAGCACAGGCAAGAGGTTCTGGAAGCTCTTGGGAATCCCAACTGCCCCCGCTAAATGCGAGAGTTTTGACTAAAAATAAACAAAGATCACATCACTAAGGCGGCACTCCACGGAAATTCTCTCAGAGGCCAGCCTCGTGCTCCTCCAGGAAGGTCACTCCAAGGTCAAAAGGCGGGGCCCTGGGCAGTGTCGCCCCTAACCCTTCTACGGACTGCTGGAGAAGACCGACCCCTCCTGAGTCCTGTGCCCTCAGCAGCATTCACCTGGTGACTGCCCGACGGCCACTTAAGCTCTGCCCTCCCCCACCCCTGTGCACTCTCTCTCTCCTAGGTCACAGTGGCCTCCAAGTTGTCTGCTCCAAACTCCATCAGCACCGCCACTCCCCAGTCACTGGGCCTTTAAAACTGCAAAGCACATCCTCCCCCAGCTCCCTGCTCTTCGCCTTACACTTTACTGCCAACCTGACATAGATCAGCCCCGCTCCCCACTGAAATCTATACTCTTCTCACCCAGGCTCCAGGCCCCCAGATTCCCTGACAGTCTCATGCAGCTGTGCCTGGGCACCCCTGCTTTCCTGGTCTGAAATAGCTCCTCCTCCCCATTCTTCATCTGTCTAAACTCCTGCTCATTCCTCAAGACTCAGGTCAGCTGTCACCCCCTCCAGGAAGCCGTCCCTGCCCTCCTCCCTTCAGCTCGGTTTAAGAGACCTTCCTATGACTTCCAGAGGACAGTGGGACTCACCAGTACCTTGTGTAAACATATCTTCATTCATTTATTATGCTGTGTCTGGCACATAGTAGAAACTCAATAATCACGTGCAGTCAGGCTGTCCATAACACGAGCTATGAGCTCCTTAAAAACAGGGGGTTCAGTAGATGCATCTCGGAATTCCTCGGTGCCTGATGAAGTGTCTGACACACACAGAGGCTGTCACTCCATACTGGCTGAACTGCACTGAGCCTGGGGGCCACCGCCCTAGCAGATATGTTCTGTGCTCACCGCAGGAACGGTGACACACTCAAGGAGGACACACTGGGCGAGGATGACACACTCCATCTGGCAGGTGAATTATGCCACATCCATGAGACCAGAGGCAGCTGAGACACCTCAGAGACCTCCCTTACACAGCCCTCACTCACAAAGCTTCAGGACGTCATGGTCCTAACAGAGAGTCTGCTTCAAAACCACCCATGCCCAGCCACCTTGGGGGGTCCTCTGGAGAGGATGCTCTAGGGCCAGCCCCAGAGGGAGAGGCTGTCACAGCCTGGAGTCAGGGGGCCCCTCCCACAATCTAATAAACAGCATGAGTCTTTACACCTCATGCAGAGGTGCTCCCTCAAAGCTACCCAAAGTGCAGCCAGAAATCTCATCAGTCGAGACTGCCCATCGTGCTCACCCCCCAGGATGCCAGCCCCAGACTCATGAGGAGCAATGCTCACCAGACCCAGGGAACAGACGCGTCAGGAGTCAGAGGCCTGCACCAACAGAAGCCCGGGAGGCACAGGCTGAACCCTTCCCTCGGACCTCCAAGCCAAGGGCTCCTTTGAAAGCTTCCACAAGCTTAGATGAGCTCTTGCTCCTGCAGACACTGGGGTCAGGTTCAGGCGGTAGGCAGTAGAGGGGTCTAGAAGCAGCCAGAATCATACCCTAGGCCAAGCTGGGGGCGGGCACTCCAGCTACAGCCACATAATCCGCACCTGGAAGACGCTGACTCCAGGTGTCCAAGGCAGCTCCCCCAACGTGAGGGAAAGAGCAAGAAACAAAGGTGCCCACTGCAAAGCACCTAAAGAGAATCCAAAAGGTCGTAAGTGGGCCCCTCATTCACAGTCTAGATAGGTGTGCAACCACTAATTCCTTGGTTTCCAAAGAATTCATTCACAGAAGTATCAGTCCCAGCACATCCAAGATGGTGAGGCCACATCATAACCCATACGTGCATTTAATTTTCTATGCTTAGGAACAAAACTAAACCACTTTTGGTAAACAAAGATTTAGTTCCCTAAAGAGAAAGCTTAAAAGACTTACTAGTATCAACTCTTGTTGACAGCTACACTTCTAACTAAACTATAATGCATACTTCCAACTTTTCCTCCCAGAAAACCCTACACTATCCGAAGAGGATGCCGGAGGAGAAGAGGCTCCATCTGCCCCAGCCTGACCTGTCCAGCCAGGCCAAGCTCCAGCTGAAGCCCCTCTGCTCTGTCCTGCCTCCTGTCCTGGCCTCCCTTCAGTCCTCCCGACAGCAAGTGCTTGCCACAGGCTGCGTGAGATACTCACTAATGTTTGCTGGGCTCTAAGTGTCCCAACGTGTGGTTTCACTCAGGGCCCCAAACCTAGGGGCTGGGGTGCTGTTAGCACTGCCACACTCCAGATGAGGGAATGGAGACCAGACACACAGCCACCTGCTCAAAGGCACATGGCATGGCTGGCAAAGGGCAGACCTGGGATTTGAACCCAGGCTTCTGATTCCAAAGCTGAATGCTACTTTTGCCCTCAATGATACACAACTGGGTGTCACTTAGACTCTGCCCAACAGTGACGTCAAACAGTCCCCATTTTTCCTGCAACCACAAGACGCACCTTGCTGGCATGCAGCCGACCAAGGCTTTGCAGCAGAACCCCTGGCTGCCCAGTCACACTCATTCCCTACCTGGCATCACTCTGCAAGGCACTACGCCCATTGCAAGGGGCTTCTCAAACAAGCTCTAAACTGATCTTCCTAAAAACACTGGGAGGCAGGAGCAGCAAGATGAGAAATGAGAAGCCAAGAGAGGTTTACGGGGCAAATTCAGTCCAGCAAGCAGGCAGTCTGTGCCCACTACCTTCCAGCCAGGAAATTCAATCGTTTGACTGCCAAAGGGATTCCATGGGAGAATGGTTCCTATGGCCCGGTCCCCAGGATCATGCCACAGAGGGCCTTCCCTGCATTCTGCACTCTATCTGGAAACCGAAAACCACAGACACGTCTTTTCCCCCAGCTCAGGAGCCAGGCTCCTTCTGCTCACCCAGATCATGGAGACGGCCAGCTGCAGGGGACATCAGCTTCCCACCTCCACACATGCAGAGAAGCTGCTCCCAGCCTGCGGGCAGAACCTCCCTCCACTCCCAGGCCCACGGCCAAGGCCAATGCCAGAGCAAGGGGAATTCCAGTCAGGGCCGCAGGCCTCTCCCCGCTGGGCTTTCTCTGTCAGGGTGCTCAGGCTTCAGCCAGCGGGCAGCCTGGGCGGGCAGCCTGGGCGGGAGGGTGGCCTCTGCGGGGTGGGGGCAGGCAGCAGCAGTGGAACCTGCAAAAGCCACCTTCCTGCACAGGCACAGTCCAGCTGCCAGGACACACAATGGCCTCAGACAGGACCTGCACAGGCCCAGCTCTCCAGGAGCTCGAAGGCCCACCCACGCCCCCTCCTAGCAGTTACAGCATGGCACCCAGGCAGGAGTTGCCAGGGAGCGCCCACTGGGCAAAGCACATGTCTTACAGCAGGTACTCTCCTCCCCAGTGAGCACCGGATGGAAAAGCAGCACGGCGTGGCAGAAATAATACAGGGCTGAGGGCGGCTGGGCCAAGTTCAAACCCCAACTGCCCCTTCTCACCTGGGGTGAGCGATTCCTCCAGGCCACAATATTTTCATCAACGAAACAGGGGTCGTCCCTCAGCCACAGGTTGTGCTGAGGATCAAATGAACTAACGAAGTAAAGTGCCTGGCTCCACACTGGACACCTAGCAGATGTCCAGTCAGTGTCTGCTGAATGAATGTGGAAATTGCAGCCCTGAGGAAAATAGCAATTCTCCTCTTCTCCCCTCGCTCGGCCCAAACCCAACTCCCAACAGGGGAGAAAGAGCCCTTAGTCACTACTCACCACCACCACGACACAGATGGGCAGACTGAGACACTTTTGGCACAGAAGCCAAAACCTTCTTCATCAAGCTCACCTTCACAAGGTTTCAGCACCTTCCACTGGGGCTCAGGTGGGGGCGGATGGATAGCACGTTTTCACTTGGCTAATGAACTCTGAGCAATGATCAAGTTCACCTGCTGGTCTACGCTAAAGCAGGCATAAGGTCCCATGTCATGAGAGCACAGCAGTAGGGCAGGGACTCAGGAGACAGAGGCTGCACCTTCGAGAACTGGCTACATGACCCTGGGAGATTCGCCTCACCTCTTAAGGCCTGGACCTCTCTTCTAGAAGCTGACATCAGCAGACCCAAGAAGCTCTCACTCTCCAAGGCCCTCGGCCATTCTAAACACAAGTCTATGAAATGTAATCCTGAGTATGCTCACAGGAAGACAGGCTCTGAGCTGTTAGGGACAACCAGGTGCCTGAGAGTGACATTCACGGCCAACCTGGGTGAAAAAGACTCACCACTCACAGAGAGTTGCCAGGATATGCCTGAGAACCAAACTGCATCTTTCCTCCCCTGAGCCCCAGGGGGGCACGATGTGCCAAACCCCCAGAAGGAACAAGACCACTAGGACAGCAGGGAGGCAGGGGCTGCAGGAGAACGGCCCTGAAAGCACAGCCTGAGTAAAATCCGCCCCTTCAATCTGGAAAGAAGGTGGTTCAGAGGGACTGTGCTGAACGCTGGCCCAGCAGAAACAGAATGACCTGGATGATGCCAAGCAGACACTTCCCCTCGGGATGGGCCTTTCAGACACCACTTCACCAAGACCTAGCAGCAGCGGCAGAAAATCCCCACGGGTTTGCTCCGCTCTTGAATAGGGAAGCCCCCAGTCTCCTGCTACGGAATAGGGAGACTAAGGGACGACCCCTGGGTATGCATGGGGTCTATTACCGCCTCACTCCTCAGTCTTGGATGCACAAGAGAATCAACTCAGGAACTTTAAAGATACCAATGCTGGGGTGCTGCCTCCTCTCTCCAAGACTGTGATGTAATTGGTCCCGAATGCAGCCTCGGCATCTGAGTTTTTTTTCAACCTTCCCAGGTGACTCTAATGTGCAGCCAAGGTTCAGAACCACTCCTCTAGCTTCTAGAAGTTCAGAGCACAGGGGCCCCAGAACTCTCCTGCAAACTCTTCAGGGGCAGAAAGGACAGCATGTCCAGCCAGGCAGGCCTTGCTAGAGATGGGTCTCCTTATTCTTCCTTCAAAACACGCACACACTCACACCCCAGAACCAACCTGCAAAGAACCTGTTTCTGTCTGAAACAGAATGCAGGGCTGCTGCCCAGCCCTGGCTGAGGCGGACCAAGTTCAGTTACGCTGGAGGATATACAATTGTGTTCAGTTACTTGATTACTTCAGGCATGTAAACAAAATGTGATATTGTACAAACCTGGAGCAGCAAACACCACATCATAATTTACTTCGAGACATCTGAATTACAAATGTAAAAAAAAAAAAAAAAAGTTGGAAATGCTTTCAAGAATCTCTTTGAATGGAAAATGGAATCTGAATAAATGTGATTTACTTCCTGTTTCCCCCAGAAGGCCAATGGAAATATTTTCTTGTGAATCTGCCTTTTCTGAGATTGAGGCAAAACATCTCAGCCTCCCAGGCTATGGCACTGCCTTTGGTCCTATAGTACATACAGATTTCAATCACTCCAAAAAAAAAAAAAAAAAAAGTAGCCATTGGAAAGGGGAGTGGAGAGGAAAAAGCAGTTAAAAGTTCTAGGTTTTCCTGTGTTGTTAACAAGACTAAACAAAATGTATGCTTTGAGATAAAACAGAACCCAGTGCCTCTATCTTGTGAACACAACCCGGTGTAGGGAAAGCAAGCAGGCTCTGAAGGGCTAGAACTCCTGCCTGGATTTCTGCCTTCCAGCTATGTGGCCTCGGGCCAGCTCCCTGGCCTCTCTGAGCCTCAGCTATAACTGCAGATTTGCTTTGAGAATCAGAGCGTACGCAAAGCCCCAGCCCGGGGTGGGCCTTCAACAACCAGTGGGTGCTCCTATTCTTCTGTGAACAATCTGCACCCATTTCAGCTAAATCCTTGGGAATCACATTATAGCAGCACAGGGGAAGAATCTGTTTCTTTGTTTAATGAGAGAACAGAAAGAGTGGGTGGAGAAGTCAGGAGTCAGTCTGCCACAGCACTCTGGGGTCAAATGGGCTGTTTACCAACATGATTTGCTTTCACCCTCCTGAGAGTGGCACTGTGGAAAGAGTCCTTCCCGAGATCACAGATGCCCAAGAGGCAATGTGGTTTCCATGCTATTCCAGCGTGGTCTGGCCAAGCTGTCCCCCATCCCCCCACGCAAAAGGCAGCTTCCCCGCGCAGCCCCCACAGCAGGAGAGACGGAGAAGCATTAAAGAAGCGGGGGTGCCTGTCACACTTCTCTGTAACCCCTGACGTGATGTGAAATTCTACAAGGTAGACCCTTTGAAATGCAAAATCTTCCAGAGTCCTTCAAATGTGTTTGTATTTTCTCGGGTTCCTAAGGCTGCTTTCAGATCCACCCATCAGCATTTCCCCTCTCAATCAACCCACATTTAACAAAAAAAAAAAAAAAAAAAAAAGAAAGAAAAGGAAAGAAAAACCCAAGGACGTCTCTCAAGTATCTCCAATCACCGCGAGGGGAAGAAAAGAGCATCTTGTCGTCCTTGCATCACTCCGAGACACCCCGAAGCCAAGTTTCCTCTGCAAGATTTCCTCCCATCACTCCGTCGCTCAGGATCTTAGAGAACTGTCCTAGATAAGAATCTGAGTTCCCCCCAACCCAAGTTCGGTAAGACAGGCACCAACAAAACCACGACCTGAAATACATGAACCCCAAATCTTGCCCCCAAACCCTGTGCACAGGAGGTTTGGATGAAGCATCAAAGAAGTTACCTTAAAACAAAGTTGTTTGGCAAAGAAAAATACTTCACTGCAAGAACCACCCTAGGGAACGGTAAATTGCTTTTGAATATGGACTTTTCAGTGGCGCAGTCATTAATCATGTTAATGTCAACTTCGCTACAACAAAAATTTTCTAAGCAAGTCTCAGGGCACATCAGCATATCTAAGCCTCTGGGTTTGTTTCCAAAGTTCACCTCCCGGCAGGCGATGAAACTGCTGTTAATGGGGTTGGCTATTACAGTGCCGTCCCCAACCTTGGGCCATAATAAAGGTGACTCAGCCATCCAAAAAGAACCCTCAAAGTTAGGCAGGATACAAACAAATTATCAGAGAGTCAATGATTTTGGAAAGTGTATTCACTGGACAAGTTTAAAGAGAAACTCTCCCTGGATGATGGGACGGACATTTCAGGAGTCGTCGAGGGAGAACAATCAGCACTCCTCCCAGCACTCAAGTCCCTGGTCAGACCCTGTTTGGTAGAGTGGAGAAGAGGGCGGCAGCCGGACAAGGCAGGGAGGAGGAGAGTCCAGCAGAGCTAAGCTTCCCCGAGCCCCACCAGCCCCGGCCATGTGCTTCGCGTTGGCAACAAACCGGTTCTTTCAAGAGAGGAGGAGTCTGACAAAAAGGACAGCTGCAGCAAAGCAGAAGCTGAGGGTGAAAACCTCTCCAAAGCCCTGAGCTTGGGATTCTCCCCTGAAGTTAAACAAAACAAACCACCCCTGGGGTTTGCAAGGACTAGTTAATCTATTAGTCTCCCCCTTGCTGGATCAATTAAAGAGAGTCCCTCCACATCTGGTTTCCATCGAAAACCGAAACGTGTATTATCAGCATATTACATAACAAATTACGCCTGCAGGTTTCTTTTATTACACATCCGAGAGGTGTGCATGGTGGCGGTAACGATGGGGGTTGTGTTGATCTGAGTATTTGCTTATTTCAGTCTTTTTACTTAAGGTCAAGAACAAAAAGTTTTCCATACAGTGCGCAATTTAACGGCAGAAAGTGACGATGCCCAGATAAAACATCAACTGAACAATCCGAAGGTGGGCCTAGAGCTCAGTCCTCAGGGCTCAGGGCATTGAGCAGTGGGTGAGAAGGGTGTGCTTTTTAAAAGAGCTCTGCAGCGTCCCCTGCTGCCAGCTCCTAATATTCAAACACAGCTCTCCTCTCCGGCCTCCAGAAGGGGAGGAGAGCAGGCTGGCCCTTCCTGAGCTTCAATGAGGGGTCAGGCGCCTGCTCACTGGACCTGCTTAAAGGAACCCAAGCCCACTAGGCTTCAACAGAACGGGGGGATGGGGAGGCTAGGGGACAGTGAGGGAATCAACAAGCGGGAAGGGAAAGAGCCCAGGAAATATAACAGGGCTTCCCATAAAATGTCAAGGAAGCCTAACCACCATGACAACAATAAGGTATCATGAAGCTCGTTCCAAAAAAACTTTATGAAACTTCCAAAATGTTATGTGCAACATACCCTAAGTTGAAAAGAGAAGGGAGAAACTGATTTAAAACATTATGAACGAAGGCAGTGATGTTCTACTTTGTCCTGAGAAGACTGGAACATTCAAGTCCACTTCTGCAGCAGCGAGGTTGCTAGTTTCTATTTAAAATTGATAGTAAAATGGCTGCACATGAATCTCACCTTCTCAAAAAAATAGGAAGTTGTTGGGCAAATATTTTTTAATTCAAATCGCCTCGTTCTCTGAAGGCACGTTTGAAGAAAAAAATACAGGCCTTCCCCAAGCCTCTCCTTAACTAGATTCTAACCTGAAAAAGGGCCTGGAAGCTGGATCGGCACACTCCCAGGTGGCATGATGGGTGACAGCCAAGTGCAGACACAGAGTCAAGGGCTACCAACCCTGATCCAAACCTTCCCACTGAATGGGACTATCAGTTGGGACAAGTAGCTGTTTATGTAGTCCACAGCCAAAGAGGAAAAAAAAACCCTGCAGACCTGCGATTCAGTATCAAACTGTAACTGACACAAGTTACTCTTAAGTAGATGCATTTAAATGAAACCAAAGCCTGGCCTAATAAGGAACACTGAGTTTCACCTGGTTGGCTAACGCCATTCCTTCCCAAGTCCTCAAACCAGGTGGCATCTTTTAAACGAGTCCAGGATCTGGAGCAAGGAGGAATCTCCCTGCCAGCCGGTGGGGACTGCTGGGAACACATATGCTAGCATGTCATTTGGAAGTCTGCTAATATGTTGTAAGCAGCACAAGACGCTTGCCTGGCTTCCCAGGCCAATAAACAATGCCATTCCAACTCCTCAGCAGTCAATAGGAAACAGTCCCTTTTCTCTACCATCCAACAATTCAACAAACATTTGTTCCTGTTGAACAACCGTCAGCCTGGCTCCATCTGCACCCGCTCCTACGAGGCGAGCGCGGCGGCAAAGGCGGCGGCACAAATGCCCACCCCAGGCTCCCGGACCCGGAATGCAATCCACTCCGGGGGCCACTTTCCTACCACCACCGAGTCCGGAGACTGTACCGCATGGAAGACTCGGAGTGTGGCCTATAGGAGGCAGAATCCCATTCATCAAACGCTGCAAAGAGCTTTTCTTTGTTCACCATCGTCCTAAGTACAGTACGTGTTAATGAGCCCGGGCGGTCAGATGGAAGAAGCTCGGCTTCAGGGGGTGTCCGAACGCGAGAGACCCGGGCAAACCAGTCCGCGCGATTCGTAGCTGCTGCGGCGCCCCGGCCCAGACCACGAGCATTGTTCCCCAAGTCCGAAGACCGGGGTGGAGAGCTGGGGGCTGGGACGTGGGGGTTCGGGGGGGGGCGAGAACACACTTGGGACAACACCAACCGCAAACCCTCCCCGGATTCTGGGTGTCCTCGCTTCTTTCGTCTCTGCCCCCACCAGGGGAAACCCTGAGCTGGGAACCCGACTCCCACGGGCTTGCAAAATCCAAGACTGGCAAAAATGTGACTGGACCAGTGTGCCTGTGCCGGACGGCCCTTCTCGCCATGTGCAAAAGCCACGCCGGCGCGGACGCCCCCACTCCGCAAGCCCCAGCCGTGGCCACCCCTCGGGCTTCCCCGCCCGGGACAGAACGCCCCCCTCAGCCCCATCCTGACCGCTCCGGACAGTCCAGCAGCAGTGGCGCCCGCCGCCTCGCGCCCGCATCCCGGGGGTGGCGGGTGCAAACTTCCGCGAACAAAAGAGTTGCCTGCAAACGATGCGGGAACTTCGGGGCGAAATGGGGCCGCCCGGCTCCCGAGGCTCTGCGCCTCCGCCGCAGCGGCGAGTCCGGGCTCAAGCCAAGACGCGGAGAGGACACCCCTGGGCGCAGCCGTCCCAGCGCCAGCCCGCCCTGGCCTGGGGAGCTTAGACTTTTCCGCCGCAGCCAGGCTGGTTCGTCCCCATGCCTGTGCTCTGACAAGTCCCACGCCTGCAATCAGGGGTGAGACTGAGCGCCCAGAGAAACCGCCCGACCTAACCCCAACGCGAAATAAGGCAGAAAATAAGGAAACCAGCAACATTAGGAAAAAAGAAAAAAAAAAAGGCAAGCCCATTGCGCACGCAAGCTGGGCTCCCTCCAGCCGGCGGCCGGGACGCACACGGCCCGGACCTCGCCCGGGGCCAGCCCCCCGGCCACCGCTGCCGCCGCCGCCGCCGCCCGGCCCCGGGTCGCTTACTGTGCGCGGCGGGGCGCTCCGGGCGCGGACCCCGCGCAGTCACCGCCAGCGCTCGCCAAGTCGTCCGGGCTGCCCGCCGCGCGTCCACCGCGCGCACGCTCGCTTGCCGGCGCCGAGCGCTTTGTACGAGCGGCTCCCGGAGAGGAGGAAATCGACTTGTCACTTCCTGAAGTGTTTGCAACTCGTCCTTTTAACCTGCCCCGGCCAGGCCGCCCGCGCCCGCCGCCGCCGCGGGGCCGCCCGACCGCGGCTGCGTGAACTCGGCCCGGCGCTCAGCGGGCGGCGTCGCGGGCCCGGGTGCTCGGCGCGGCGGCGGCGTGCAGGAGCCAGGCGGCGTGCGGCGGCGTGCGGCGGCGGGCGAGTGTGCAGTGCGCGCAGCCGCCAGTGGGCGGGGAGTGGGGGGTTCGCGGCGCGCCACTGGCGGGGCTAGAGGGCGT
Organism: Sapajus apella; assembly: GCF_009761245.1. Lineage (NCBI taxonomy): Eukaryota > Metazoa > Chordata > Mammalia > Primates > Cebidae > Sapajus > Sapajus apella. Next base: position 27,860,620 of record NW_022436953.1, read on the forward strand.
CCTGCGGGCTCAGCCGCGCGCCGCGCTCCCGCCTGCGAAACCCCGGGACGCGGGAAGTGGCCCCGGGCCTGGGCCGCGCCACAGCGGCTGCCCGGGCCCCGCGCCAGGGGCCCTACGGGCTTCTCTCCCCGCCCCCCGCACGAGCCGGGATGAAAACGCTGGGCCGCCTAGGCTTCAGGCGTCCAAGCTTCCGGGTTGTTAGGTGCCGAGGTTCAAAAGAAACGATCACTTCAGTGCCTTGCAGGACAGGGGGCTGGCGGGTGGGGTGGGGGGGGACTTGAAGTGTTGTCACAGTTTGGAAAAATAAAGCGCAAGTTTCCTAACTCGGGGCGCTGATCAAAATGAAGGAATGTGTACTTCAGAAGCCACATCCAAAATACATGCAACTGGCGAAGGAAGGATTTGTGGTTGCTAAGCAGAGGCAGAGCATGTTTAGTTCTGTAACTTAGGATGTTGACTTAAGTTCAGGAATGTAACCCTGATAGAATAAGCAGAGTATTTTCATTGTGCTGCTCACCTGGGGGAGGGGATTGTTTTCCTTGTGAAGTGAAGCCCTAGATTTCCCATTACTCCTTCCTACTGGTGTATGTTATTTTATTGACCTTGTATCCAAAAAGCGATTTTTAAAGAGAAGGTTTTTAAAAATTCCCTATGCCTGTTTTGTGTTCTCCTTTGCCAAAAAAACAAAACACCTCATTACTTTACATGGATTGTGTCTGCGCCATTTGAATGGTTCTATTCATAAATCAGGAAACTTTTTCTGTTGCTTCTAGGAACATTTAATTGGTTTTAATCCAATGTTTCAATCCCAGTATCAAACATAAATGAACAATTAACTTCTTGAGCTTTGTGCACTTGGGAAACTATTACATTTCATGGCTATTGTTAAAATACTTCAGAATATCATCACACTGGACCCATTCTTTTCAGGAAAGCATAAACTGACATCTCCTTTCATACTACAGCTCACTCCACTGAGTTCTGCTGCATGATTAGAATGGACAGCAATCAGTGGAAAGGATGTGAGTCTATTCATTTCAAGTTACATGATGTGGGATAGAGTCAGTTCATCCTAAGAAAGCCAAAATGAACTAATATACACAGTGCAGAATACTAAGATATTGATATCCTTATCCATATTCATTGCTTTTTAAAAATGCATTAAGGACCAATCTTGAAAGTAGCAAGAACCAAGAACCGATGATGAACAAAAGGTGGCCCAGGGAATAATCTGAGAATGTTGCTACGCTTAACGGAAAGACTCAGTGTTTCCCTAAAGCCATCTATCTGATGTCACAGAATCACCTCAGCCTTTGAGAGCTTTAAGGACAGAGTTTAATTTACTAACTTTTTATTAGGAAGCCTAGAGTGACTCCTGCTGGCAAACATTCAGTTTATTCCTACAATTACTAGTTCATCAGGTCAACTTAAAAAACAAGATGCAGGGTCCCAAGCCTGGAAACAATTATTACAACCATTATTCTTGTTGCTTTCAGGATGATCTGCGTTTCACATTCCAAGGATGGTGGTCATGGCCAGTTCCTCTGCAGTAACACCTCCTCTGCAACTTAAAGCAGCCTGTTTTTCTGGTTCTGAGGCTTTCTTGAGGCTGTCTAGAACTAATATACTTGCTTAAGAAGTTATGCTACTAAACAATGAATAGTTACTTCTCATTTTCTAGATCTGTATCTCCAAAAGCTAAAAATATATACATACATTAAGACCTGTGTCACACAACTTTCCATACTATAGGCTCTTCCCACATGATATAATAATCCTACAGCTATATTATAAAACACCCTCATTTCTTAGTGCTCAGCTCCATAGTTCTTTACTATGAAAAACTTTTACCCAAAAGGTAGAGTTCTGCTCAATTCAGAAGAGTAGATAAAAACGTAGAACTCTGGATTTAAAGCTGTGTAAAAGCTGCAAAGGGGCAGGGGCACAGATTGTCTACCTTTTTTAAATCTGAAATAGTGGAAACCAAATCAAAACCAGATTTTGCACACAACCAGACACCTAAACACAAATTCATAGGCCAATTTAGGAATAAATCCATAAATAATCTATTACTTATAACTTTTCCATTATCATCAACCAACGCTGACCTGATTAAGGCAGAGAACACCCTGGGAAATATAAAATGCAGGGATCACTTGCAGTCTTTTTTTTTTTTGAGGCAGAGTTTTGCTCTGTTGCCAGGTGCCAGGCTGGAGTGCAGTGGCACGATCTTGGCTCACTGCAACCTCCGCCTCCCAGGTTCAAGCAATTCTCCTGCTTCAGCCTCCCAAGTAGCTGGGACTATAGGCAAATGCCACCATGCCCAGCTAATTTTTGTATTTTAGTAGAGACGGGGTTTCACTATGTTGGCTAGGATGGTCTCTATCTCTTGACCTCAGGATCTGTCCACCTCGACCTCCTAAAGTGTTGGGATTACAGGCATGAGCCACCATGCCCAGCCCTACTTGTAGTCTTTTACTTCAAGACCAATATATGACAGCCCAGCGCCGTGGCGGGCCGTCATATATTGGTCTTGAAGTAAAACTAAATCATAGCACTTTGGAAGGCCGAGGCAGACAGATCACTTGAGGTCAGGAGTTTGAGACTAGCTTGGCCAAGAAAGTGAAACCCCATCTCTACTAAAAATACAAAAATTAGCCAGGCATGGTGGTGGGCACCTGTAATCCCAGCTACTCAGGAGGCTGAGGCAAGAGAATCACTTGAACCTGAGAGGCAGAGGTTGCAGTGAGCCAAGAGTGCACCATTGCACTCCAACCTGGGCGGAAAAAAAATATATATGAAAACCAGGGATAAAACACAGCAATCCTAGTTCCCCCAAAGGGAGACTACCAAATAGAGGCACACTTATGTGTAAGGTATGCATCACATTTCCACTCAAAACTGCCTGGAAGATATAAACTGAATATCGTTCTATATTATACAGCTCTCCTATTGCAAGTTTAAAGTTCTTAAGCAACAGGAGACAATAAGGGTGTGTTTTATTAAGGGTGTAACCAACTATAACTTGTATCAACAAGCTAATAAAAGTATTCACCTAAGCACATTTGTGCAGGGAGAGTAAAGGTTGGGTTTTGATATGCACTAAGGAGTTTCCTAGGTAGTTAGTGGGTGTTTTATTTTTATGCCTTTAGAAGCAGATAAATGACATTCAAAGAAAGAGCTGAGCTTTGAGGCTTGAGCAAGTACCAGCAAATGTTCCGTTTTTCCCATCAAATCTATCTCTATGTATGGTTATAAAAAGAGCTCACCACTAAAAAAAATTATAAACTGGTTTGAGAGAATAACACACTATTCTTTTTAGACTAACAAGTGAACTAAACAAACGTCAAATGTTATACACTGGACCCAACAGCAGTACGCAGATGCACGTGTATTCACCCCTTTATTTGGCTTCCAAAAGCCACTGCCTCTTTGTCACAACCCTTGTATTAAAAGCCAGTCATTCACATTTCACACTGTTCTTTCTACATTTGAAAAGATCTTTTTTAAAGCAGAACCTTTTAAAATTGCTTATAATAAATTATGGGAAGACAGACATCACCAACTCCACCTTAAATATTTTCAAAAAGATTGGTGACTAGAAATATGTTAGCAAAATATACTTATTTGGAAAATATAAGAAGTTTCTGGTTATAGATGGAAATAAAAAATTGGAACCTACAATGGGGGCAAATTTTCATGTCTTACTCAGAAAACAAAGTTCTGTAAATTTTCCCACATCTTTTTCCAGCTACAACTAATAACCCTACCTACATTAGCATGTAGGGATCGCATGACGCATTAATCCTTCTGTTCTTTCCTTCCCGTCTTTTTATCCACTGAAGAAAATAAGAAATGAATTATAGCTCTGGCTGGAATCATGTATGTGTGTATATACATACATATATACATGATATATACACACACACACTCACCATTTTAAAGAAGTATTTGGTTCCTGAGGACAAAATTACTCTTTGATCCAAGAACTAAATAAAACAAATTTATTTTCATTGAAAAATAACCTCAGCAATGAATTTAATAAAACCAATCTCACTCCTTTGATACAAAATAAGAGTTGAAAGCAGCTTGAAGAGGAGTGACTACTGAGATCAGCGCATGTGAAGCCACACAGCTTTGTAACTGACTGTCTAGCACCATTGAGGTTCGAAAGCATGCCAGCTGGGCCAGCATTGTGCACCACAAAGTATGGGTTGTGAGCCTAAGTCCTGAGCACAAACCCTGCTTTCCGAGTTGGCAGGTGCTGAAAACACAGCAAATGTCACGCTTGCAACTCACTGGATGGAAGAGCTCTGGTAAAGTAAGCTAAAAAGAACAGAGTAACAGTTAAAACTTATTTCAACTTCATATTATCTTTTTTTTTTCAAAGTTAATAGTAGCTACAAGAAAACACAACCATGAATAACAATTATGTATGGTAAATAAAAAGCTTTAAAAAAAAAAAGTGTAATATTGCTTATACCCATTACTGGAGATGATAGTAAAAAAAAAAAAAAAAAAGTGTAATAAAGGCTTTTCACTATCTACATTCAAAGTAAATGGCATATGTAAAACTTACTAAAGCTATTTTATTATTCTAATACTAAGGTTCAAAAGCATAATCCCTAATCAGTTTATGATCTTACATGAAGTAGATTCTAATTGTTATCATTATAACATGGTAGTTCTCTAGTTTGCTTTAGTTACCCCACCAAAAACATATCTAAAAATAAACTACAGTATTTTCATATTGCTATATTATAAATCGCATTTAATCTACAAAATATTTTAACTGTAGACCAGGCTAAATGTTTATGTTACCATCTTCAAACGAAACCATTCCAACTTTTTTTTCTCAAATATTCTTTAGTGGAATTCACATTCAGTATTTGAGACACAAGCTCAAAACTTAATTTTTCTCTTGTCAACTATCTGCCATAAGTCATTGCCTCAAGAAAAATCTGTTTTTAATTCATCCCTAGTGATATGCTCAAAGCTACTGCTCTCCTGCCTTTCCCCCTAAAAATGAAACTGAGTAAATTTTATTTTCATTAGGTAAAAAGGAAACTAAAACTAGATACAGTTGGTGATTTCACAGAGCTTAAAAACCCAATCTAAAGGCTCAATCCTTTGGATTTAAAATGTCAAGAAAAGAAATCAGTCTCTAGTTCTAAAGGGTAGAACATTCCTGGGAGCAGTATGAAAAGAACAGTTAGCCTATATACTAGCCTATGAATTTCTTTTTTTTTTTTTTTGAGACGGAGTTTTCGCTCTTGTTACCCAGGCTGGAGTGCAATGGCGCGATCTCGGCTCACCGCAACCTCCGTCTCCTGGGTTCAGGCAATTCTCCTGCCTCAGCCTCCTGGGTAGCTGGGATTACAGGCACGCGCCACCATGCCCAGCCAATTTTTTTTGTATTTTTAGTAGAGACGGGGTTTCACCATATTGACCAGGATGGTCTCGATCTCTTGACCTCGTGATCCACCCGCCTCGGCCTCCCAAAGTGCTGGGATTACAGGCTTGAGCCACCGCGCCCGGCCTAGCCTATGAATTTCTTAACTCTCCTCAGCAGTTCATCGATCTATTATTTTAACCAAAAGCAAAGATCTTTTGTTTGAATTCATACCCATGAATGTTCTGAGAGAAACTAGCTTGCTGATTCTCTATGTGTGCAACCTGCAGCTATAGTTTAACTAGACCTAAAACACAAAAGAATTGATATGAATGAGAAGTTGGCTTGCTATTCTAATTACTAGCTTACAACTTCTCTGAACTTTTGCAAAGGACAAAAACGAAACAAAACAAAAACACCTTGATTAAAAGCAGGTGAGTCAACCACTGTACTGTTAAACTACCTAATGTGACACTTTGATTATGTTCTGTCCTAACGAAGTACATCATATCATATTGACCTCAACTCTGTATAACTTTCTTAAAATGGTTCAAAGACTACAACGCTCTAGAATTAACTAGAGAAAGCAATATGGCTATGGCCAACATATCTACAGTCATTATACTAAGCCTTCTAGACATTGAGATATTCATGTAACCACCAATTCGAAGGTTAAAGAAATAAACCTGAAAAACCAAATGTATTCTTTTTCTGTTTTTTGGAGGCAGGGTCTCGTTCTGTTGCCCAGACTGGAATACAGGGGCACAATCTCGGCTCACTGCAACCTCTGCCTCCTGGGTTTAAACAATTCTCCTGCCTCAGCCTCCCAAGTAGCTGGGACTACAAGCACACACCACCATGCCTGGCTAATTTTTTGTATTTCAGTAGAGATGGGGTTTTACCATGTTGCTAAGGCTGGTCTCAAACTCCTGAGCTCAGGCAATCCACCTACCTCAGCCTCCCAAGGTGCCAGGATAACAGGTGTGAACCACCGCGTCTGGCCAAACCAAATGTTTAGAGTAGCATAAACAACTGATTCACCATACTTTTTATACACTACACTGGTCTTAGTTCTAAACTAAGGACAAATCAGATAAACTAAAGTATTACTCAACATTAAACTTGAAAATGTCACTGTGAATGGCACTGTAAACTTAAAGCAAAGAAAATAAACCTGAGTCACTGATCAAGGAAATCAAATCTGGATGATGTAAGGTAGAAATCAAGTATAAAATCTTAGCTCACTGCTTCCTAAATGGCCAATACAAGACCCAAATCCAGTTCAACACTTTCATTAAACCTAATTCTACCAGCTTCCTAATGCATGACCCTATGGGAACATGCTCTTGGTTCCTTTGTCTGATGTCACTTGGAATAATGCCTTGGCACTCAGACCTAATGAAGGAAAATATATCATATCTTTGTCCATTTGGCTTCAATTCAAATGCATTCACATTAACATTTTTCTCCATCATACCTGCATTTCTTAGTGAAAAATTGCTGAGGTCAGGCGTGGTGGCTCACACCTGTAATCCAGCACTTTGGGAGGCCAAGGCGGGAGGATTGTTAGAGGCAAGGAGTTCAAGACCAGTCTGGGTAACATGGCAAAACCCTGTCTCTACAAAAATTACAAAAATAGCTGCATGTGGTGGGACATGCCTATGGTCCCACCTACTAGGGAGGCTGAGGTGGGAGAATCACTTGAGCCCAGGAGATTGAGGTTGCAATGAGCCATGACTGCACCACTGCACTCCAACCTGGGTGACACAACGAGACCCTATCTCAAAAAAAAAAAAAAAAAAAAAATTTACCACTTAAAACAGATAATGATCTAAATCCAAGGGGTATTCTTAATCTCTGCTGATTCTTAATCATAAAGGACATTTCATGAAAATCTGGCATTATAATATCTGATCCTTATTTCTTAAGGGATTGAAAAAGAAAAGGTACTTCAAGCCCAGCACAGTGGGAGTCCCAGCTACTCCACTGGGAGGTTGAGGCAGAAGAACTGATTGAGGCCAGGAGTTTGAGTCGAGCCCAGGCAATACAGTGAGACTTGGTCTATTAAATAAATAAATAAATTAGTGCTTCAGTACCAGCCCCAGCTAGACACTAAGGAAGAGGCAGCTATACAGTATGATTTCTAAGAAGTTCTAAAAGGCCTACCTATTCTAAACTTTCCCTCTCACTTATCTAGCACTCCTCCTCTCTTCACTCATTTAATCACTCCTAGAACACAAATGTCTACAATGGAACTGAATATATTAAAACCATGGCACTGAGGAGTAAAATCTCAAACAATTAAACAATTAGCTCCATGGAAAGAAGGGTCCTTGGAGGAAAGACCATTGATTTGGCCTTGGTGTGTGCTAGGAATCCCGCTATGCTGCTTCACATTTCTCACCTAATATTCACATTCCTAATATGCGGGGTCTAAACCACTCTCTCCAAGCTGTTCCAAAGAAATGCAGGGAAGGGAAACCAACCTTAAGTACCTACTGTACAGAAGGCAATTTGCTAGCACCTTTAACATACTTCAGTTTCACTGGGGAAGTAAGCAGTTACAGAGACAAACTGAGAGAGGCATGGGGCATAAGAAAGGCAGACCCATGTACTATACTGAAGCATGGCCTCTATGTGGCATGAGATGGTAGATGCCTGGGATATTAGAGTGGCAAATTAGGTCATCTGTGTGTAGTCTGTGTCTTATATAAAAAAAAACAAAAGCCCGTATTGGGGAGATTCCTCAAATTTATCACAAGTTTCCTAAAGCCCAATCCTGATCTCAATCTATTTTAAAAATTGAAGTGGAAAAGGCCGGGCACAGAGTCTCAGGCTTGTAATCCCAACACTTTGGGAGGCCGAAGCAGGAGGATCACCTGAGGTTGGGAGTTCATGACCAGCCTGACCTACATGGAGAAAAAAAAATCTAAAATTAGCCAGGCGGGGTGGCGCATGCCTGTAATCCCAGCTTTTCAGGAGGCTGAGGCAGAAGAATCACTTTAGCCTGGGAGGCGGAGGTTGTAGTGAGATGAGATGGCGCCATTGAACCCCAGCCTGGGCAACAAGAGCGAAGCTCTGTCTCAAAAAAAAAAAAAAAAAAAAAAAGTGGAAGTGGACTAAACAATAAAATGTAAATTTCTGAGTTTCCTGGATATTTCTCGGCCAGGCACAGTGGCTCAAGTCTGTAATCTCAGCACTTTGAGAGGCTGAGGCAGGCGGATCACTTGAGCTCCGGAGTTCAAGACCAGCCTAGGCAACATAGTGAGACTCCCCCAACTCTACAAAAAATAGAAAAATTAGTCTGACATGGTGGCATGCACCTGTAGTCCCAGTTACTAAGGAGGCTGAGGCAGAAGGATCGCTTAAGCCTGGGAGGTCAAAGCTGCAGTAAGTCATGATCACACCATGGCACTCCAGCCTGGGTGACAGAGTGAGACCCTATCTCAAAAAAAAACCTCTGGTCAAATGCATACAAACTTATCAAATATATATCAGAGAAAATATTCAAATTCAAACTTTAAGAAAACATGGACAAAGATTATTTAGTTTTTTTAGACTGAATACTCATCTGACTGCTTCAAATATTTTATGTACATATGTATATATGAGTACAGATACTTTGGTTTAAAAGAACCATCAAGTTACCTAACAACTGATAGTCAACAAATGGAGTATTCAATCTACCCATAAATACAAGCAATGCTTGAACAACATGGGTTTCAACTATGTGGGTCCACTTATACTTGGCTTTTTTCAAACAAACTCAGATCGGGAATACAATATGCTTGGGATGCAAAACTCACATATGTATAGATTTGGTTATAAGTGGGTGGTCCCGGTGTCCCTCATGCATACCGAGAGACAGCTATACTAGAAGCCTATTTTGTAGGGCTTTTTCTAAGCCTCAATCAATTTCAGGAGTGTTATGGACTGAATGTTGGATTTCTCCTAAAATCCACATATTGAGGCCCTAACCCCCCTCCCTTACTGTGATGGTATCTGGAGATAGGACCTTCGTGAAAAAATTAAGGTTAGAGTAGGGCATGAGAGTGAGGTCCTCAGGATGGGGTTAGTGCTCTGTTTTGTTTTTGTTTTTGTTTCGAGATGGAATTTTGTTCTGTCGCCCAGGCAGGAGTGCACTGGCGTGATCTCAGCTCACTGCAACCTCCACCTCCTAGGTTCCAGCAATTCTCCTGCCGCAGCCTCCCCAGTAGCTGGGACTAAAGGCATGCGCCACCATGCCCAGCTAATTTTTCTATTTTTAGTAGAGATGGGGTTTTGCCATGTTGGCCAGGCTGGTCTCGAACTACTAACCTCAGGTGATCTGCCCTCCTTGGCCTCCCAAAGTGCTAGGATTACAGGCATGAGCCATCATGCCCGGCCGGGGTTAGTGCTCTTTATAAGAAGAGACACCAGAGAGCTTATGTGCCTTCTCTCCCCTCCAACCCTACTGCACACAAAGAAGTCACGGAGACACACAAGGAGATGGCAGTCACCTACAAGCCTAGAGAAGAGACCTTAAAATAAAACTACCTTGCCAGCATGATGATCTTGGAATTCCAGCCTTCAGAACTAACTTTCTAGAAATAAATTGCTGTTGTTTAAGCCACCAAGTTTATGGTATTTTATTATGGCAACGTGAGCTGACAAGGATACAGAACTTTAAATATCACCTAAGTGCCCTTGTTTTATGGAGAGAAAAACTGAAGACCAAAAAAGGAAAGTGACTTGGCTACATCTAATCATTTTTTCTCCAAAACTTAATATTTTAAAAAATAACTTGCTTGACATCTATCCTATTGCTTACCAGATTTTAACAATTACCTGCAGTTATAAAATGAAAGGAACCAAAATAAATACAACTGAATTTCAGGTTCAGAAAATAATCTGCTTAGTTCATTGCAAATAATGAAATGATCTTACTTCTGCTACATAATGTCTTCATCATACAAATTCCAATAGGAAACCTTAGCTCACTAACTGAATAATGGGGGAAGACAGGTACTTCCAATTACAAAGCCAAGAAGAATTCTGTCCTATCTCTTAAACAAACTATATTACTAATTGTTTGATCCAACTGGCTCTCTCACTGAATCTGGGCTTTCCCTGTAGGCCTGTTGGGGTTTACAGAGGGGATAAGCACCTTGTGTGCCTTGCTTATGACTGCTTCTCAAAAATCAAAATATTACTGTCATTCAAAATAACAGTATAAAAGCAGTTTCACTGAAACACAAATAGATCTCTAAGGTTCTATTTATAAATAGCACCACATGCAGTTTTCACTCACAATTTCAGGCCTTTCTTCCAAAGCTTGCATATAGCTCTTTAATTCCACCAAGTATGTTTTATTAAATACCATATTATAATTTTTCCCCATTCAGACACCAATTAGGCTTCTTATTGAGATCATATAAGGAAAACCTAATTATCACTGTTTCAATGCATCTAAATTTATTTCATTCCCAAAATCAACAGAGTAGGGGCTAGGTGCTGTCGCAGCAAGGCAGACGGATATGGAGTATAAACTGCTCTTTCCTCCACTCTTCCTTCCCCTACTCCACCCCTCAAAGTTCTACGGTTGGAAATCATCCTAACATTTTTTCATCCTAACATTTTTTTAGCCAGGATGTACTAAAATTAGATGGGAACAAAGGCCTGACATTTTCCTATTAGCAGAAGGGTTAGGAGGAAAATGTGAACTGACAGCACCCACACTCTTCTACATTTAGCCTCTTCCTCCCGACAATTCCCTCCTCCATGCAGCAGTAAGGCAGGCAAAAGCTGGGGAACTACAGCCATCCCACACCATTTCAATTCTGCTATCATCATTGATGATAAACTGCCTGATCTGTAATACATTAATGAAAAGTGAGAAATACAGTTCATAGTCCCCTTATTCAACCAGAGTATTTCGTATTTTTTCCTAACCTACTCAATACTAACTGCCGGATTATGTGTAAATTTTTACATATTTGGGAAAACAGATGTACTAGATTCGCTTTTCTTAAGATGCTTCCAGATAGCATGAACAATAAAGATCACTCACTAAAATACTTATCATTTGCTGATATGGTACGGTAATAATAGAACAGAACATGGAAGAATTTATCATTTCTCATCTCTTCAGAAAACAAAGAAATCATTTCTTTTGAAAACAAAAATGTAGATTTTGGCTTTTTATTTCTTCCTCTAACAAGCTAGGCAAGTAATTTGCAAATACTTGAGGGCTCAATTGATCTCCTAGTTGTAAGACTTTTTTTACAATGGTATCAGCATGACAAAAGTACATTCTGCCAGCCTACACATCTCAGTTTTTGAAGTTCTACTCCATAAAAGCAGGATAGGATACTGATACATTCATGTCTTAGGAATTATTCCTATCTTTTTAAGTTTATTTCCCTGGGCCTAAACTATAGTGACAGCTCAAAATTCAGCTAGAGAAGTCCTTTTAATGATCAGTCTAATGCACCGTGTTGTAAAAGATTTTTAAAACTCAGTGAGTACTGACTCAAGCTCTCTTTTTTTCCTGGTTACTGGAGCCCATCTTGACATCTAAGCTGGAAATGAATGATCTTTCAACAACACTCCAGGGATTTTGCTAAGGTCATATTCAATCATTCATTAGGCTTCTTACCCGACGCTTTTCAGGGTTCCATTGTAGAGCTGGTTTTATTCAGCATTTATGTAGCCTGTGGGCTTGGGTATTTGTCTGCTTGATGTTGAGTTTCATTTCTATGCCCCGAACATAGGAATCCATCAATTGACCAAAGAATTTCAAACTATTCTTTTACTTTTCTAACAAATTGCATGGTGTATATGAAGAATAAATTAGCATTAATTTTCTTCCATTAACTGTTAATAAAACATGCTGATGGGCTCCCCCTTCTTCTATGGACATCTCTGTTTCCTGCCTAGCCAAGAGAAATGTAAGGATTTCCTAATTTTTTCCCATTATGCAATTGTCTTTCAGCCACATATGCTCCTCACCTCCCACAATCAAGCTCTAGGTCACAGGCAGCCTTCATTCAGTGAAGTGTACTAGACAAGACTTCTTTCAGAGCCCATCAACAGCCCCCTCCCACACACAGACACACAATTAGCTAAAGAGGTTACTACTGTGAACACAAGACACTTGGTCTCATACTCTTAAAGTAGAGGGCTATCCAGGAGCACATACACTTTAGCTTACAGAGCCAAAAACAGGAAATCAAACCCCAGGGCTCTCCTCTGGAGACAAACTGTTCACATTTGTACAGATTTTCATTGCAGGCCACCAGACAGAGAGAGAGAAAGACACACACATACACACACACAATTCGTAAAATAAAATTACTTAAAAGAACATAAATGAAAGTCATTAACATAGGCAGGAATATGCTATTTCTCTGTATACCAACTTGAAGAAAATTATTTCAAGGCCATATGAAACTTAACTACTAATGCAGGTTCCTTAAAAATTGAGGTTTCTGTTATACTCTGGATAAAAGTGAACTGAGGTCAACATAAAGTACTGCATTACAGTATCATAGAAATTTAAAAATAAGTCAGTCCACCGGAGCACATAACTCATAAAAAAATGGAAAGTCTTTTGCATATACTTAGCTCCCTTATTTCTTCAAAAAAAAAAAAAAACCCAGAAGATTGTAAGCATACCACAGATGAAGAAAAAAGGAAAATTCAGTGCCACTACAATGAGAAAAAAATCATTCAAGGACAGTTTGTACTTATTTTTAAATGGCTTTAGTCAGGCTGCCAAGAGTGATATCAGGTTTGATTCTCACATACATAAATACCAGTCCCAAAAAGCAACTCTAACTTGTGCACCTGGCTTAAAACAAAATGTACCAAAAACTTTCTATTTGCTAATTGGTGTGACCCACCCATTCAGGCCTCAGTTCCCTTTGGACTTGCATACGCACTTCCTACACACAGAAGTGGCCTGTTCTGCAGCAGTAACATCATAATGAAAAGCAACAATTCTGTGCAGGCTCTACAGAGAAATCTCGTTTGCATTTCAAACAAGTTTCCTCAAAATAAGTGTCTTTTGATTAAATGAAATTACAATTCCAAATTCTTATCCACAGAAAACAGAATTCACTACATAGCTTACTGCACCTTTTTATAACTGCATAATTTCTGTCACAGTTACCCACATATTTATACAATTTACCAATGCTAAGTTAAATAATGTATTTATGGTTTGTTTCAGGAACCTGGGGACATTTGCTGACCTGTGAAATTATGTGAAAATATTAATTTCTTATTGGCATTTTTCGACCTTCTATTTGTTCTGGTTTTAGTCCTAAGGAGGCTAGCTTCCAGGAGGATTAGAGTAATAAGAAGAGATGACAACTTCCTTTTCCTAACCTTATCAAAAGCTCTATGATTAAAAAAAAAAAACTTCACCTTTGCAAATGGCACAAACACGCCCCAAACAGTGACTCGAAAAGCTTTTCAACAAACAACCATTCCAAGCTTTCTGTGAATAAAACTCAACATCTCAGTCTAGTCACACAGAAAGCCTAGTCTGTAGGATTAGTGCATTAAAATAGCGTATACTTAACTCAAAATCCTAAAAAAGTACTTAACTATATTTAAAATAGAAGAATATTATGTGGAAAAAAAAAAAAAACAAAGACCAGATCTCAAAAACTATGAAATTTTCTACAGTTTAAGATGTGCTATCGGCTGGGCGTGGTGGCTCACGCCTGTAATCCAAGCACTTTGTGGAGGCCAAGGCGGCGGATCACCTGATGTCGGGAGTTTAAGACCAGCCTGACCAACACGTTGAAACCCCATATTTTAAAAAAAAAAAGATGTGCTATCTTACAAAATCAACACAGTTTTGTAAAAAATTTAAATTGCATATATTTTGAAATAATTTTTCACTTTTTACATGTTGAAAATAAAAGCTTTTCAAAAAATGTTATTTTTCTTTAAAGTCCACATATATGTCTTCAGCTATCTTGTCTTAATGGTTGGACAATGTTGGCCTAAATATAAAACTCACTCCCCCACCTACCCCTCCCCAAAAAGAAAAAGGACATAATGTTAGACTTATTCAATACAGGAGTAAAATTTGCCAAATAAACAAAAATTCTGTTAGTTATGGTACCCAATAGGCCCACAAAGTTGAAAATCATCAAAAAATTTTGTAAAAATTTGTATTATGGCTCCAATATTAAAATATTACCACAAATTCAGAATGGTATTAAGTATGAATATGCCTTATCTTTTCAAAAACATTAATAAACTGTTTCTCTTGCTAAATCAGCCACCAACTAGAACATCCTTGTGGATGTAATGCTGCAGGCTTATATAACTTACACTGCCTTTTCACAGAATGACAAAATTCTTAATAGAGGCAAGTCTTTGAGTAGGGAGATGGGGAAAAGCAATGAAGGATGATATGAGACAGACTTAGCTGACTGCTATTCTGAAACTCCACAGAAGGACACTAACAAAATAACTACCCGTCTTTTCTAACTGAACTCTATATGTAATAATCATAGGTCTCCAGCTGAACTGTAAATGCTATAAAGCAGAGACTGAGCACCTGTGAGGCAGAACATGCTAGGAGAAGAGAATGTGTTTTAAAGTCACACAGACCCAGATAAAAATCCTGGCTCCATCCTGTACTGTTTGACTTCATCAAAGTGACATCACTTCTCTCAGTTTCCTTTTTCTTACAGGTAGAAACAAGAAGGAGCAATGCATACCTCAAGAAGATATTGAAAACATTCAATTACTTAATAAGACAACTTAACATAATGCTAGCAAATAATAATATCCCTTAGTTCTCTTTCCTTCTACTACCTGTTTATCCCTTATAGGGTGTAGAAGACCACAGCTACAAAATGCAGGCTTGGTAACTTTTGAGCAACTGATACATTTCTCTGATTTTGTTTAACTATATACATAAAGGTAAGAGGCCTTTCCTCAGGTATTAACTAATTTTAAAAATAACTACCATCCAACACAAAATAGTATTTCTTGTTATATTTTATAAATAGTCTAACAAAATACTAAGGAAGTTGTTTGCTTATTATTCTGGTGTTGGAATAATTTGGTCAAATATTCATAAATAGTTATATTCAATCCAACTTTACAAAGGCACAAAAATCAAGAACACATGCTTTCTATAAACTCATTTACTACTTTAAAGTTTTTAGCTGTTTGCAGTTAAACTTTTTTAATCAAAAAGAAAACCATTTACATTTCAAATACAAAAGAAAATTAAAAATTATTCTTGATTGATCTTTAAAACCCAACCACTTAGGTGCTCATCATTATTATTTTCTTTTACCAATCCATTATACTCTATTCAACATGTGCAACCTGTGTACTTACTAAGCATTTATTTGCACATGGATTTTCTGTGTCAGGGTAACTTCGCTGTGTAGATTCTGTGTAGCTACCTGAATTTGTCCAAGAAAGTCTCACATTTTTTGGAAAACCAATGCTGCTACACTGTTTCCAGATCTGCCTCCAAAGCTGAACTTGGGGGTTGGCAGCTCTTCGAAAAGTTCAAATCCTGTCAGACAAAATTAAAATACTTTTATTAAAGACTGAATCTCATAGTTACATTTATTTATATACATGCATTAACACTGTACTTTTAAACCCACTATAAAACAATGATTCCAAACTCTATATTGTGCTGAATTTCATTTCACGATTTTTCAATTCTACTACGTACATACAGCATATGTATGCACACCCAAAACCACTTTGAATTTAACAAGGAAAAGACAAGACCAAAAACAAATTGCAAAAAACAGGCTTTCCATTCACATCCCATTTCCTCCGCTTCCTGTTTATCATCCCTGCAAAGCTGTATCTCTGTTAGCCTCTATCACCTCAGTTGTGGGAAGCAGCCAGCATGTGTCGAGTTTTGTTTGTGTTTGTTCTTGAGGTGGAGTCCTACTCCATTACCCAGGCTGGAGTGCAGTGGCACAAGCTCAGCTCGCTCCAACCTCTGCCTCCTGTGTTCAATCGATTCTCGTGCCTCAGCCTCCCGAGCAGCTGGAATTACAGGTACACGTCATCACACCTGGCTAATTTTTTGTATTTTTAGTAGAGACGGGGTTTTGCCATGTTGGTCAGGCTGGTCTGGAACTCCTGACCTCAAGTGATAGACCCACCTCAGCCTCCCAAAGTACTGGGATTACAGGCGTGAGCCACATCGCCTGGCCCTGTGTTAAGTTCTTATTATGTGCCAGGCATTATTTGAATGATTTATATGTAGTAATCTAAATAATTCACACTACACATACAAAAGCATTTAATACAGAAAGGCAAAATAACATGGAAATATAAATGAATTTGTAGAAGACGAAAAACTTCTGGAGAAGGATGGTGATAACAATTGCACAAAAATTTAAGTGTACTTAATACCACAGAAGTGTACACTTAAAAATGGTTATAAAATGATATATATATTTCAGCAGAATTAAAAACAATAATTTATAACAAAAATGAAGACTCAAACTAAACTAATAAAGGGCCTGGAAGACAAGAAACTAATAACTTTCAAAGCATCACAGTATAGTTTAAAAAAAAAGTAACTTGGAATCTAAAATCCTAGGTGCAAGTCTCAGTTTTACCACTTACTAAATGAGATAGGCTATCAAGTTACCTCTACCATGATCCTGAGTTCTATGCAAAGAGGCTACTTAGTAATAACAATGCCCACCCCCACTCCCATCAAATTCACTGGATTTTTTAAAGATCCAAATCAGAAAATGTAGTGTTTTCCTGCCAGGCGCAGTGGCTCATGTCTGTAATCCCAGCACTTTGGGAGGCCACAGCGGGAGGATCACCTGAGGTTGGGAGGTTGAGACCAACATGATCAACATGGAGAAACTCCATCTCTACTAAAAATACAAAATTAGCCAGGCGTGGTGGCACATGCCTGTAATCCCAGCTACTCAGGAGGCTGAGGCAGGAGAATCGCTGGAACCCGGGAGGTGGAGGCTGCACTCCAGCCTGAACAATAAGAGTGAAACTCCATCTCAAAAAAAAAAAAGGGGGGGCATGTAGTGTTGTATTTTTCTAAACTATAAAATAAAGTGTTTTATTATTTTGCTTTTAAAAAGGCCAGGCACAGTGGCTCACGCCTGTAATCCCAACACTTTGGGAGGCAAAGGCAGGCAAATCACCTGAGGTCAGGAGTTCGAGACCAGCTTGGCCGACATGGCAAAACCCCGTCTCTACTATAAATACAAAAAATTAGCTGGGCGTGGTGACTCACACCTATAGTCCCAGCTACTTGGGAGGCTGAGGCAGGATAATCGCTTGAACCCAGGAGGCAGAAGTTGCAGTGAGCAGAGATCGCACCATTGCATTCCAACCTGAGCGACAGGGGAAGATTTCACCTCAAAAAATTAATTAATTGATTAAAATAATAAAATAAAATAAAACAAATAAAGCTGTAAGGTCACTTACTAAGATGCCAACGAGGGCCAGGCATGGTATAATCCCAGCACTTTGGGAGGCCAAGGTGGGCAGCTCTTTTGAGGCCAGGAATTTGAGACTGGCCTGGACATGGTGAAACCCCATCTCTACAATAAATACCAAAAAAAAGCTGTTGTGGTGACCTGCACCTGTGCACCTGTAGTCCCAGCTAATTGGGAGGCTGAGGTGGGAGATTGCCAGGTGACAGAGGCTGTGGTAAGCCAAGACTATGCCACTGCACTCCAGCCTGGGCAACAGATCCAGGCTCTGTCTCAAAATAAATTTAAAAATTAAAGTAAAATAAAATGCCAATCAAGGTTTTCCCTCATTGATGGATCTATTAGTTTTGGAATTTTTTTTTTCTTGAGGCAAGGGTGGGGTTCTGTATTTTCTAAATTCCCATGCTTTGAGCTCAAATAACTCTTGTAAACAGAAAAAAATGTTTAAAATAATGTATACTGGCCAGGTGCAGTGGCTCAGGCCTCTAATCCCAGCGCTCTGGGAGGCCCAGGTAGGAGAATCACTTGAGCCCAGGAGTTCAAGACCAGCCTGGACAACATGGCAAAATCCTGTCTCTACTAAAAATACGAAAATTATCCAGGCATGATGATGTGCACCTGTAGTTCCAGCTACTCAGGAGGCTGAAGTGGAAAGATCGCTTGAGCCCAGGAAGTCAAGGCTGCAGGGAGCCAAAATCCTGCCACTGCACTCCAACCTGGGCAACAGAGAGAAATAGAGAGACTCTGTCTCGAAAAAAAAAAGAAAGAAAAATTATATTATTGCATCAATTGGTCTATCATACTGTTTCATTATACATCCTAATTCACGTTCTTCATCTAATTTCACCAAATATTAATAACTAAACATTATAATGCTTATTGTAAGAAAACTTCCAAATTAGGACATTCCTTTTAATAAAATAATATGATGTATCTTAATGCTGGAAAATGCAGGCATTATGTTGGGTACATACATAGTTATACACCCATATTTGTTTTCAAAAACTTTACAAATGCTTTGGATGTTTAATAATACAAATTTTCTGTCTGTATAAATTTTCCAGGACTAACTTTTTAACTCCTTGAACTAACCCTACAGAATTGGAATTATTATATTTCAAGATAGAATACATCAAAAATATTAACAGTGGCTGTACTCCACTGATGACAAATTGTTTTAATTATTTTAAGAACTAACCCTACAGAATTGGAATTATTATATTTCAAGATAGAATACATCAAAAATATTAACAGTGGCTGTACTCCACTGATGACAAACAAATTGTTTTAATTATTTTAATTTGTATATTTATATGTTGATGTTATTGATATTTTTCAATTATTTAAATAATAAATTTGAATTACTTTTTCTTTTAAAAGACAGGTCCCCAAACCAGAGTAGGTTCAGAAAGACTCCTTTAAACTACTTCTAAAGTTAGATGGGTTGTCACTGTTTTCGTTCTTTCGTTGCCATAAAGTCAAGTCCCTTGGACATCAAATTAGAACATGGGCAAGTGGTTCCAGGTAACCCTCACCAAAACAAATGATAACACAAAGTATTTGCATAATCAGGGGTATCATGGAAAAAAATGAAAGATCTGTTTCAACAGTTTTATGAACATTTATATTTCAAATAAGAAAAGAACCTTAAAAGATTGGTGAAACAAGCTTTATTCTATGCAAAGAGAATGTGGCAGCCAATTTGAGTAGTCAGAAACAAGACCTTTGGCAGTGACGCATGCAGCAGTGTATTCTGTTACTTTCCCGTATCTAACTCCAAATACCATTTTCTAAGGGACTCATACCTAAAAAATGTTTTCAATTGTATATAACTATTTATATAACGTTTCCCGTTATAACATTTCGCTTAAATACCGTATTTAGCTCTAAAATTGAACATAAAGAGTTTACTCAATAGTTTTCAGACACAGACACATTTTTAAGTACTCTAACCAGGCTAAAGTCTGTTCCTCATTATCAAAGACAGACAAATATGTTTTTGTCTGCGGGTTCTAGGAGTAAAAAAGAACACCTGTATTTAAAAACCAGAAAAGAAACTTGCCCTACACAGTGTAACTCTGAGCATTCATTAAAACTGTCAAGGTTCAGGAAGAGGAAAAGCCTATTGATACAGGGCCTCAACAGTCCTAAAGGAAACAAATTTAACATGGGGGATAATAAAATAAATGGCATGAAATAAAAGACAATAAATCACATATAATTCTTGTTTTCCAGAGGCAATAGTAATGAAGCCATCAGCTCACATTTCTAGCCTCAAACACTTCAGGTTTTACATTAAGTAATCTGTCAAAGCCATTGAACACACACAAAAGGACATGTGTTAAGTGTTCTCCTAGCCTGTTCCCTTAATACTAAAAAGAAAACAAACTCTAAAATAAGGTATATGCAGTGCGGTTATAAATAATGGTGCCCAGTAAACTACTCTCTTGAGGTAATTCACCTCCCGTTAGCTTGTGACAACTGAGATTCAAAATTTAACCAAATATTGAATACCATATTATTTACCCAAGACTCCAGCCTGAAAATTTCTCCTATTCTATCAAAAAAAAAAAAAAAAAAAAAGTGCAGGATCTGGAATAAAAAAGAAAAGGGAGGGAAAAAAACCTAATCTAAAAGGATTCTAAGGAGAAAACAAGCAAATATCTGTAGATTCTCAAGATACATTTCCAGAAATGGCTGTGCACTATATGAACAAACTGGCAGATAAAATATTTCTTAAAAAATGCAAGGAACAGTCTGCCAGAGAACTCAAAATATTCTGTGTGTAGATTACAGATTCTCATTTCTCACAAGATTCCCCCTAAGTAGACACTGCACTAATTACACTTTGCTAACTAGGCAAAAAAGGATCCTGCCTCAGCACCAGAATCTTCTATCAATTCCATACATTTTAATTCTGTGCAATCTTAAAAATAATTGTTTTATATCCTCTGAAAACAAGAATTGTTCTATAATCTCTGAATACCTAAATGACCACTAGGGTAAGACAGCTAAAGTATCTATAAAATTAAAACTCTCATCTTGTAAGACAAAAGTACTTCTTCCATTTGCATTATTATGGATTTGCCAGTAAATCAGTGCACTGAAGTCAGAAGCACAATATATGTGCTTTTGTTTCAGTCTATAAATAATAGATTATATACCTTAAATAAAAGATTGTGGCTGGGCGAGGTGGTTCATGCCTATAATCCCAGCACTTTGGGAGGCCAAGGCAGATAATCACCTGAGGTCAGTAGTTCGAGATCAGCCTGACCCATATGATGAAACCCCATCTCTACTAAAACTACAAAAATTAGTTGGGCATGGTGGCATGCGCCTGTAATCCCAGATACGCGGGAGACTGAGACAAGAGAATCACTTGAACCTGGGAGGCGGAGGTTGCAGTGAGCTGAGATCGAGCCATTGCACTCCAGCCTGGGCAACAAGCATGAAACTTCATTTCAAAAAAAAAAAAAAAAAAGTTGTATAGCTCAAATAAAGAACTTTTTTTATTTATTTTTTGTTTGTTTACTTTTCTTTCTTTTTTTTAATAATAAAGATGGGGTTTCACCATGTTGGTCAGGCTGGTCTTGAACTCCTGACCTCAGGTGATCCGCCTGCCTTGGCCTCCAAAGTGCTTGGATTACAGGTGTGAGCCACCACGCCCGGCCTGTTTGTTTGTTTAGATAGGTCTCACTCTGTCACCCAGGCTGGAATGCAGTGGCACAACCTTGGCTTACTGCAACCTCCGCCTCCTGGGCTTATGCAATCCTCTCACCTCAGCCTCCCAAGTAGCTGGGACTACAGGCACACGCCACCAACTCCAGCTAATTTTTTGTATTTTTAGCAGACACGGGGTTTCACTGTGTTGCCCAGGCTGAGACCTTAATTTTTATAGGCTCATAAATTTTAGTACTTAACTGCCAGGATTTCTTGGAAAAGTTTTTAAAAGATCTCTGGATGTCAACCAATGTTATTTCTCTGTGCTTTGTATATACAGTCAAATGTTATTGTCAAAGTCATTAACCAAGAAAAAAGCAGGCAATTCCCACAAACAGAAAAGTAAAACACTGTAACACAAAGAGGGGAGAATACCTAAGTACATGAAACCTGAGGTGAGCACACATTTAAACACCACACAGTCATTTACCTTCACTGAATTCATTTAGCAACTCTTCCTTGGTCCAATTACATGACGTTATTAAAAAAAAGCCTTTTACTTTCAACACCCTGGAGAGAGATTTCACATATTGCTTCCTCTTTTCAACTGCATTGTCAGGATTAAGGCTGATGGCATCAAAAGTCCCTTTGTCAATACAAATATGAAATCCAGACAGCTGTGTGGAAAGATTCAAAAAGTCTTCTACCTATATTAAAAGTCAATGTCTATGTGAGAACACTTAAAACACAATCCTTACAGAATGTGATAACATTTAAAAGGTATTAATAAAAGGACCCATTAATTATGACATTTTACATATAATAAACATATTTTCAACTTGATAGCTAACTTTTATGAGCTTCATTCCAAGATTACTAAAGCCAAGATAAGAGAGACTGATATTTCCTGAATATTCCAAATCTCTACAAAACAAAGCCAGCCATATTCCCTAATAATACTAGCAGAGTATGGGAGCTCACAAGCCTAGTTTATGAAAAACCTGTTTCTGTCAAAAAGCAGAATATCCGACACATTCTTAAAAATGACAATTTATTTGGAACTCAGGTCACTGGAAATAAGAGTTTTTGGAGACAGAAATTTTGCTATGTTGCCAGGGATAGACTTGAAAACCTGAGCTGAGCAATCTTCCCATCTCAGCCTCCTAAGCAGATGTGGCCACAGCACTCAGCTATGGGAAGATTTTTAGCTTATATTCCTAGGTGGTGTAACCTAAAATAAACACGGTAAATCAAAAGTTCTTGGGCCTTGGCTGTTCCAAGTGCAGTGGTGTTCACAACTTATCGATCACAACCGGCTACAGATTTCTCTGTTCCTTCTCTATTACCACTGCTTCACTGACCAGCCTTTAAAAAAAAAAAGTTGCAGGGCATGGTGGCTCACGCCTGTAATCCAAGCACTTTGGAGGCCAAGGCGGGTGGATTACCTGAGGTCGGGAGTTCAAGACCAGCCTGACCAACACGGTGAAACCCCATCTTTATTTTTTAAAAAAATAAAAATAAATAAAAAATAAAAAATAAGTTATTGGGTCTTGACTCAGCAGCTTACAAAATTACTAATGGATAATAATGAATGGAATGGCATAAAGCTTAAGAAATTAAATAACTTTTTTTTTTCCTTTTAATTTTTTTTTTTTTTTTAGAAGACGGGGTTTCACCATGTTGGCCAGGCTGGTCTTGAACTCCCAACCTCAGGTGATCCGCCTGCCTTGGCCTCCAAAATGCCTGGATTACAGGCGTAAGCCACCACACCCAGCCCAAGAAATTAAATAACTTTTTAAACTGTAATTACTTAAGTAGGTCCATTTCATGTTCTTTAGATGTTTAAAGTCATACATGAGCATCTCATTCACTGTCAATAACTTGATACATAATAAGCATCTGAAATAGCAATCTGCCTCAATTTTATAAAATATTCACAATTTACCAATAAAAATTCTGAAGTTATTTTGAAAAAATAATTTGGCAATTAGCTCACAATTACTCACACAAATTTAATACAGTAACTGTAAATCATGTTTAATCTAAAACTTTTAATGACTTAAAAATGTATATATTGTGTTTATGTATATTGGAAGATTGGTCTTCTCCCTTCCCGCATGTCCAAAGTATTCATTATACCTGAAGCAAAATAATGACCATCACTCTGAAGCACTAACTTTGAAGAAGCTTCCTCATCCTAAATGCCTATATAAAAATATTCACCTATTCAACAAATATTTTGTGGACATCTATTGTCAGGTAGTTTTCAGACACTGCATATAATGAGTAAACAAAATAGAAAAGGTCCCTGTATGAAAATATACCTTATATTGGCCGGGCGTGGTGGCGGCTCATGCCTGTAATCTCAGCACTTTGGGAGGCTGAGGTGGGCAGATCACGAGGTCAGGAGATCAAGACCATCCTGGCTATACAGTGAAACCCCACCTCTACTAAAAATATAAAAAATTAGCCAGGCATGGTGGCACGCCCCTGTAGTTACAGCTACTTAGGAGGCTGAGGCAGGAGAATCACTTGAACCCGGGAGGCAGAGGTTACTGTGAGCCAAGATTGTACCATGGCACTCCAGCCTGGGCAACAGAGCAAGCCTCCATCCCCCAAAAAAATACCTTATTGTTAAAAAACACTAACAAACTAGCAAACCATCATGTAAACCATGAGTAAGACATAATCTTTTCTCTGGCTGGAGGGCCTTGCCTCAATGACGATGCCTGTTGACTGATCAGGGTGATGGTTGCTGAAGGCTGGGGTGGCTGTGACAATTTTTTAAAATAAGAGAATAATGAAGTTTGCTGCATCGATTGACTCTTCCTTTTATGAAAGATTTCTCTGGAACAAATGATATTGTTTGACAGCATTGTATACACAGAACTTCCTTCAATATGGGAGTCAACGCTCTCAAACCTTGTTTCTGCTTTATCAACTAAGTTTACGGAATATTCAAAATCCTTTTTCAACAATGTTCACTGTATCTTTACCAGTTGATTCCATCTCAAGAAACCACTTTCTTTGCTCGTCCACCATAAGAAGCAACTCCTTATTTGATCAAGTTTTATCATAAGACTGCAGCAACTCAGTTACACCTTCAGGTTCCACTTCTAATTCTAGTTTGCTACTTCCACTACATTTGCAGTGAATTCTTCCACTCGAAATCTTGAACCTCTCTCCAAGTCATCCACTAGGGTGGGAATCAACTTCTTCCAGACTCATTAGTGTTGATATACTGACCTCCTATGAATTATAAATGTTCTTCATGACATCTAGAATGGCGAATCATTTCCAGAAGGTTTTCAATTTACTTTGCCCAGATCCATCAGTGAAATCACTATCTATGACAACTATAGCCTTATGAAATCCATTTCTTAAATAACACATTTAAGGATATAAAGTCAAAATTACTTATTGATCCATCATGGGCTGCAGAACAGATGCTGTGTTAACAGGAACAAAAACAAGATTAATTTTCTTATACATCTCCATCAGAGCTCTTGGGTGAATTCATGCATTGTCAATGATCAGTACTACTTTGATTCTTTTGGGCTAGTAGGTCTCAAAAATGGGCTTAAAATATTCAGTAAACCGTACTGTAAACAGGTGTGCCATCATCCAGGCTTTGTTTTGTTCCATTTATATAGAGCTCATGCAGAGAAGATTTAGCATAATTCTTAGGGGCCCTAGGATTTTCAGAATGGTAAATGGGCATTGGCTTTAACTTAAAGTCATGAGCCTAATTAGGCCCCTCTAACAAGAATGTCAGCCTATCCTTTGAAGCTTTAAAGCCAGGCACTGACTTCTCCTCTCTAGCTATGGAACTCCTACATGACATCTTCTTGGCTGTTTCATCTCCATTGAAAATCTGTGTGTTGTTTAGCCAGCTTCACTGGTTATTTCCTAGCTAACTTGCTACAGCTTCTACATCAGCACTTAGTGCTTTATCTTGCACTTTTATGTCATGGAAATGGCTTCTTTTTTTTTTTCTTTTTTTGGGATGGAGTCTCACTCTTTTGCCCAGGCTAGAGTGCAGTGGCACAATCTTGGCTCAACGCAACCTCCACCTCCCAGGTTCAAGCAATTCTCCTGCCTCAGCCTCCCAAAAAGCTAGGATTACAGGCACCCGCCAACATGCCCAGCTAACTTTTTGTACTTTCAGTAAAGACAGGGTTTCAGCATGTTGGTCAGGCAGATCTCAAACTCCTGGCCTTAGGTGATCCTCCTGCCTTGGCCTCCCAAAGTGCTGGGGTTACAAATGTGAGCCACCATGCCCAGCCAAGATGACTTCTTTTCTTAAATCTCATGAACTAACTACTGCTAGCTTCAGGCTTTTCTTCTCCAGCTTCTTCACCTCTCTCAGCCTTCACAGAACTGAAGAGTCAGGGCCTTGCTCTGGATTACACTTTGGCTTAAGAGACTGCTGTGACTGATTTGATCTTCTACCTGGACCACTAAAACTTTCTCCATATCAGCAATAAGGCTGCTTGACTTTCTTATTATTCATGTGTTCACTGAAATATCACTTTCAATTTCCTTAAAGAAATTTTGTTTTACATTCACAACTTGACTAAATTTTGGCACAAGAGGCCTAGCTTCTGGGCTATCTCAGCTTTCAACATGCCTTCCTCACTAAGCGTAATCATTTCTAGCTTTTGATTTAAAGTGAGAGATGTGTGACTCTACCTTTCAATTGAACACTTACAGGCCACTGTATTGACAGGGGGAGGGGGGTTGTTCATTTTTTATGTTTGTTTTTTTTGACACAGTCTCCCTCTGTCACCCAGGCTGGAGTGCAGTGGCACAATCTTAGCTCACTGCAACCTCTGCCTCCCAGGTTCAGGTGATCCTCCCGCTTTAGCCTCCCAAGTAGGTAGGACTACAGGTGCACACCACCACACCTGGCTATTTTTTAGATTTTTAGTGGAGAGAGGTTTCACCATGTTGGCCAGGCTAGTCTCGAACTACTGACCTCAAAGTGATCTGCCCACCTGAGCCTCCTAGTGTTGGGATTACAGGCATTAGCCACCATGCCCGTCCCACTGGAGGGTTTTTAACTGGCCTAATTTCAATATTGCCATGTCCCGAGAAAGAAGGAGGCTTGAGGGGGAGGGAGGGAGACAGATAGGAGACCAGCCAATAGGTAGAGCAGACAGAACATACAACATTTATCAATTCACTTTACCATCTATGTGGGCACAGTTCATGGAGCCCCAAAACAATTATAATAGTAATATCAAAGATCATTGATCACAAATCACCATAACAAGTATAATAATAATGACAAGTTCTGGGCTAGGCACGGTGGCTCATGCCTATAATCCAAGCAATTTGGGAGGGCAAGGCAGGCAGATCACAAGGTCAAAAGATCAAGACCATCCTGGCCAACATGGCAAAATTCCGTCTCTACTAAAAATACAAAGAATTATCTGGACGTGGTGGTGCACACCTGTAGTCCCAGCTACTTGGGAGGCTTAGGCAGGTGAACTGCTTTAATCCGGGAGGTGGAGGTTGCAGTCAGCCGAGATCGTGCCACCGCACTCTAGCCTGGTGACAGAGCAAGACTCCAACTCAAAAAAAAAATGTTCTAAAATATTACAATAATTACCAAAATATGACACAAAGTGAGAATGCGCAGCTGAAAAAACAGTGCCAACAGACGGGCTCAACACGCTTGCCACAAACGTTTGATTTGTCAAAAAAAAAAAAAAAATGCCATTTGGGAAGCTACAAAAACGAGGCATGACTGCCTATAACTCTAGAGCTCAGAAGAGAGGCCTGGGCTAGAAAAATAATTTAGGAGTCATCATCTCACCGATCATAGAACACAAAAATAAACTAAATGATTTTTGATGACATTTCACCACTTGATGCATTTAAAACTTATTGATCTGGTTAATCCATAGTTAAGCATTACGTGTATCTGCAAACATCAGGAGCAGTAGTATATGAACAAACACACAAAAGATAAAGAAAAAATAATTTCCCCAAACCAACTAGATTAAATTTTTAATATGGCTACTTAAAAATGTTTCAATTTGTATTATTTATAATTGATCCCTAATTTACGTGAGTTTAAAACATGTCAAACAGGTGCAGTGGCTCACTCCTGTAATCCCAGCACTTTGAGAGGCCAAGGTGGGTGGATCACCTGAGGTCAGGAATTAGAGAAAGCCTGGCCAACATGGAGGAACCCTGTCTCTACTAAAAATACAAAAAAATTGAATACAAAAAGTTGAATATTGGTGGCCAATATTCAACATCCTTAAAGAAAAGAACTTTCAACCCAGGATCTCCTAGCCGGCCAAACTAAGCTTCATAAGTGAAGGAAAAACGAAATCTTTTGTGAACAAGCAAGTATTCAGAGATTTCATCACCACCAAGCCTGCTTTACAAGAGCTTCTGAAAGAACCACTACACATAGAAAGGAACAACCAGTATCAGCCTTTCCAAAAACATACCAAAAAGTAAAGAGCATCAACATAATGAAGAATTTATATCAACTAATGGGCAAAACAGCCAGCTAGCAACAAATGGCAGTATTAAACTCGACCAAATCCCCAATCAAAAGACACAGCCAAAACCCATCAGTATGCTGCATCCAGACCCATCTATACACAAAGATTCAAAACAAAGGGATGGAGAAAGATTTACCAACCAAATGGAGAGCAAAAATAAATAAATAAATAAAAAGCAGGAGTTGCGATTCTCGCATCTGATAAAATAGATTTTAAAGCAACAAAGATCAAAAGAGGCAAAGAAGGACATTACATAACGGTAAAAGGATCAATGCAACAAAAAGAGCTAACGATCCTAAATATATATGCACCCAATACACGAACACCCAGATACATAAGACTTATAAAGAGACTTAGACTCCCACACAATAACAGTGGGAGACTTCAACATCAATATTAGACAGATCAATGAGACAGAAAATTAACAAGGATATCCAGGACCTGAACTCAGATTTGGAACAAGTAAACTTAATAAACACTCATAGAACTCTCCACTTTAAATACACAAAATAGAGGCCGGGCGCAGTGGCTCAAGCCTGTAATCCCAGCACTTTGGGAGGCCGAGGCGGGTGGATCACAAGGTCAAGAGATCGAGACCATCCTGGTCAACATGGTGAAACCCCGTCTCTACTAAAAATACAAAAAATTAGCTGGGCATGGTGGTGTGTGTCTGTAATCCCAGCTACTCAGGAGGCTGAGGCAGGAGAATTGCCTGAACCCAGGAGGTGGAGGTTGCAGTGAGCCGAGATCGCGCCATTGCACTCCAACCTGGGTAACATGAGTGAAACTCCGTCTCAAAAAAAAAAATAAATAAAAATAAATAAATACACAAAATATACACTCTTATCAGCACCACATAACACCTACTTACAGGTTTAAATGAAATATTGGTTGGCTGCTTGTTCGTTATTTTCTTCCCTCATTTTTTTCCTGTCTCCATTATTAAGCACAATTATTGGTAAAAAGAGGCTTTCAATACCCATTTTTAGACTGCATTTTAGCCTGGGCAATAAAGCAACACTTCCATTCTCTCTTCCTCTTCCTCTTTCTCTCCTTCATTCTTTTTCTTTCTTTCTTTTAAAAAAAAAAAAAAAAAAATCAGCCGGGTGTTGTGGCAGTCACCTGTAATCCCAGCTATTCGGGAGACTGAGGCAAGAGAACTGCTTAAACCCAGGAGTCAGAGGTTGCAGTGAGCCGACATTGCGCCATGGCACTCCAGCCAGGGTGACAGAGCCGGACTCCGTCTCAAAAAATAAATAAATAAAATAAAAAATAAAACGTCAATTAATATACTTTAGAAACATTTAACTTCTATTATAAATATTATAGTAATATAAATAATAGTTACCTTTAACTTAATGTTGGATAAACCTTCTTTTTCTGTAATACTTCCAGAAAGCTGAATTGCAGAAGGAGAGTAATCAATTCCAGTAATATTAGAGAAACCAAATTTTGCCTAGAGAGAAATAATTTTATACTTTAGTTGGTAAAAGCTTTAATATGATGTTTTATAGGACTGGAGTTATTTTTGTTGTAGAGAACATGACATATAATCCAATAATTCATAATTTTTAAATTTTATTGTAGACTCTAAATAAAAATTGAAAGTTTATATACTGTGACAATGCCTTTGTTTTCATAATATTTTATTTCTTTTCCAAAAGGAAATTCATGTTCTCAAAAATAATGAAAATATATGTATAAGCCCTTAGGCAGAAAAAGGTAACATTAACTTTTGATGCTGATAACTTCCAATTCACACATAAATTTGTCATAAATTTTACTTAACCCACTTAAGTTATATGAATAAAATCAATGCAAATGTAATAAGCTATCAATTTGTAAATTTTCCCTTCAGTGTAATTATACATTATGCAAGTCTCCACCATGTGATTTTTAACCACCCTACATTTGTATATTACTTTTTCATTTTTTTGTGTGTTTTGTTTTGTTTTTTCAGTATTCAAAACAATACTTTTTCATTTTTAAAAATATTTCAAGGCCGGGCGCGGGGGCTCACGCCTGTAATCCTAGCATTTTGGGAGGTCAAGGTGGGCGGATCACCTGAGGTCAGGAGTTCAACACCAGCCTGGCCATCATGGAGAAACCCCATCTTAAATAAATAAATAAATAAAATAAAAAATAAATATTTCATACATTCCATTAGATCTTTACAAAAAACCTGTGAGGTAGGGTGGGCAGCTATCAGTATCCCCAAGAAAGTTTCTTTAACTCACTGGACTTGAGAGTTTTGGTGTTTACTAACCTATCTAGGCTGTGTGAGTCTGTGGCAAAAGCACGGTAGCTTCTGGTCTTTACACACCTGCTAACAAGGCTAAACATTTTTAGACCAATGAGACTAAAAATAATTTCAAAGGAAACATGAAAAACAAAGTAAGTTATAAAGTACAGTACAGCCTGAAATTCCCTTCCTGCTCTTCACCATTTATTAAATGGTTACTTCTATAAAACTTAACTTACTGCCACATCTAAATCCATTAAGACCTATCAAGTCTTTTCAATGCTAAGTAACTGATTCCTAATCTAAACTCAAGGAAAAAGTATATCAATTATTTTCTACAGGCAGATTGCTCCCTTTATTTTGCTTTTAATTTAAAGGTCTAATATCCTCTTTTTTGATGCCAACCTTCTTCCCTTTTAGCTGTATCCCTCCTTATGCCTTGAGATCTCATTTTCTCCCCATTTCCCTTAACTCCTTCTCTGGGAGACCTAGAACCCAGGATGAGTCTATTAACTGATTCTTATCGGCTCCTCCTTCTCTCATGTCTGTTTATTCTTCTAGTACAACTTAAAAATCACATATAGATGTTTTAGGTTTCTAGAGCTATCACTCAGGGCCTCAAACTATCTCCAATGTCTTTCACATTCAATTTCTGGCACCCAAAAATGAGCAGACATTCAAGGAAACAACCAAAACCAAGGGGAGAAATTGACTTTAGAAACAGACCACTCAGGAGACCCAAATAAATGAATTATTAGAAAAAGATTTTAAAACAGGCCGGGCGTAGTGGCTCACGCCTGTAATCCAAGCACTCTGGATGCCAAGGTGGGTGGATCACCTGAGGTCGGGAGTTCAAGACCAGCCTGACCAACATGGTGAAACCCCATCTTAAAATATATAAATAAATAAATAAATAAAAGATTTTAAAACAACTGATAGGAATGACAATGACAAGTGGGAGATTTCTAGCAGAGAACTGAAAACTACAACAAAGAAACAGGGCCCAGAGCAGTGGCTCACGCCTGTAAAGGAAAAGAGAAAAGCAGTAATACAGAAAAAAATTGAAAAAACAAAAGCTAGAAATATCTCAAATCTGGCAAAAGACATAAGCTTAGAGATACAAAAGGTTCAGTGAACACCAAATACGATAAGCCAAAGAAAACCAAGCAGCAGCACATCATAAACAGCAAAAAACAAAACACAAAGAAAAAAAAATCTTAAAAGCATCCTGAAAAATAATGCATTTATTATTTCAACAACAATTCAAATGACTACGGATTCCTCATGAGTAAACATGGAAGTCAGAAACAAGTGACGTGACATTTTTAAAGTACTGAAAGAACCAGCTAGCTCAGAATTCTATATTCAAGCCAGGTGAGGTGGCTCATGCCTGTAATCCCAGCACTTTGGGAGGCCGAGGTGGGCAGATCACCTGAGATCAGGAGTTCGATCAGCCTAGCCAACATGGTAAAACCCCATCGCTACTAAAAATACAAAAAAAATTAGCTGGATGTGGTGGTGCACTCCTGTAGTACCAGCTACTGAGGAGGCTGAGGCAGGAGAATCCCTTGAACCTGGTAGGTGGAGGTTGCAATGAGCTGAGATCACATCATGCCACTGCACTCCAGCCTGGCAACAGACCAAGACTCTATCTCAAAAAAAAAAAAAAAAAAAATACAGGTGGCAAATAAGCACATGAAAAGGTGCTCAACATCATTACTCATTAGAGAAATGCAAATTAATACCATAAGAAACCACTACAGTTAATATCAAAAACAGCCTACTACATGATGATAGAAATCACAGCAGTGGTCAGTTTTAGAAAGGAAGGAGTGAGAGAGGGCACAAGGAGGCTCCTATGGAACTGGAAATGTCTTATTTTTTGGTCAGGTTGGTGAATAACACAAGGAGTTCATTTTGTACCACTTGGGCTCAGCTTTCTACATAAACTACACTTCAATTAAGAAGTTCAGGCCAGGCAGAGTGGCTCACACCTGTAATCCGAGCACTCCGGAAGGCCAAGGCAGATTACCTGACATCAAGAGTTCAACACCAGCTGGCCAACATGGCAGAATCCCATCTCTACTAAAAATACAAAAATTAGCCAGGAGTGGTGGTGCACGCCTGTAGTCCCAGCTACTCAGGAGGCTGAAGCAGGAGAATCACTTGAACCCAGGAGGCAGAGGTTGCAGTGAGCCGAGATGGCACCCCTACACTCAAGCCTGGGCGACAGAGCAAGACTCTGCCTCAAAAAAAAAAAAAAAGGAAAAAGAAAAGAAAAGCTTACCTCAAAAAACAAAAAGACTCCCCAAAAACGACCCCTTATCTAGGTGGTTTCACCAGTGAATTCTACCTAACATTTAAGAAAGAAATAATATCATTCTTAAAATTTCAAAAAAATAGAATTTCAACCAACATAACCTAACACCAAAACTTGACAATCGCATCACAAGAAAATTACAGGACAGTCTCCAAAATTACAGGACAGTCTCCATAGGAGAGGGCTGCAAAAATCCTAAACAAAATATTAAACTCAATCTAGCGGCATATGTAAGTTTGGTTTATTCCAGAAACGTACTTAACATTTGAAAATGGGCCTGCCGGGCGCGGTGGCTCACGCCTGTAATTCCAGCACTTTGGGAGGCCAAGGCGGGTGGATCACCAGGTCAAGAAATCGAGACCATCCTGGTCAAAATGGTGAAACCCTGTCTCTACTAAAAATACAAAAAAATTAGCTGGGCATGGTGGCGCGTGCCTGTAATCCCAGCTACTCAGGAGGCTGAGGCAGGAGAATTGCCTGAACCCAGGAGGTGGAGGTTGCGGTGAGCCGAGACTGCGCCATTGCACTCCAGCCTGGGTAACAAGAGCGAAACTCCGACTCAAAAAAAAAAAAAAGAAAAAGAAAATGGGCCTAATGTAATTCATCAACATTAACAGACTATAAGAGAAAAATCAGTGGCCGGGCGCGGTGGCTCAAGCCTGTAATCCCAGCACTTTGGGAGGCCGAGGCGGGTGGATCACGAGGTCAAGAGATCGAGACCATCCTGGTCAACATGGTGAAACCCCATCTCTACTAAAAAAAAAAAAATACAAAAAATGAGCTGGGCATGGTGGTGCGTGCCTGTAATCCCAGCTACTCAGGAGGCTGAGGCAGGAGAATTGCCTGAACCCAGGAGGCGGAGGTTGCGGTGAGCCGAGATCGTGCCATTGCACTCCAGCCTGGGTAACAAGAGCGAAACTCCGTCCCAAAAAAAAAAAAAAAAAGAGAAAAATCACTTGATTATCTTGATAACAGGAAAAACATTTGACAAACAAGGTTCATAAGAAACACACACACACAGCCAGGTGTGGTGTTGTATACCTGTAATCCCAACTACTTGGGAAGCCAAGGCAATAGAACTGCTTGAGCCCAAGTGTTCAAGGCTGCAGGGAGTTAGGATCGCACCACTGCACTCCAGCCTGGGAAACAGCGCGAGACTCTGTCTCTACATTTTTTTTAAAAAAAAGAAAGAAACCGTCCAGGTGTGGTGGTTCACGCCTGTAATCCTACCACTTTGGGAGGTCGAGGCGGGCAGATCACCTGAGCTCAGAAGTTCAAGACCAGCCTGAGTAACCTAACGAAATCCTATCTCTACTAAAAACACAAAAAATTATCTGGGTGTGGTGGCACACACCTGTAATCCCAGCTACTGGGGAGGCTGAGGCACGAGAATCGCTTGAACCTGGGAGGCGGACGTTGCAGTGAGCCAAGACTGCATCACTGCACTCTAGCCTGGGTGACAGAGTGAGACTTCATCTCAAAAAAAAGAAACACACATACACATATACACAAACACCACTCTTAGCAAAGCAGGAATAGGAGGAAATTTCCTTAATCTGTTAGAAGTTATCTACAAAACAAACAGCTAACATGACACCTAAGACTGAAATATTGAAAGCGTTTTCTGAAAAGGGAAAAAAAAGACAAGGATGCCTTCTATCATCACTACTTTTCAACATTCTACTGGAGGTCCTAGAAAACGTAATTAAGAGGAAAAGTTATAAAGGATTAGGAAAGAAAAAACAAAATGGCCACTATTCATAGTATACATAATTATATGTGAATAAAATCTAAAGGAATCTACAAACTGGCTGGGCAAGGTGGCTCACACCTATAATCCTAGCACTCTGGGAGGCCAAGGCAGGCAGATTTGAGGTCAGGAGTTAATGAGTTTCATTTATACATTCAAAAACAGGCAAATTAATCTGATTTAAAACTCATCTTTGATTCATGATTGGTAGATAGTGGTTACTTTTAAAAAGGAAGGAAGGCCAGCCTGGGCAACATAGTGAGACCTTGAGGTCAACAAATGAGGCGAGAGGATCACTTGAGTCTGAGAGGTTGAGGCTGCAATGAGCCGCGATCACACCACTGTTCTCCTACCCAGGTGACAAAGAAAGACTCTGCCTCAAAAAAAAAAAAAAAAAAAAAAGGAAGGAGGGAATAGTAATTGCTAGGGAGTTCTAGGGGAATTTCTAGAGCACTGTAATATTCTATATGTTGACCAAGCGATTATTAAGTGGATGTATTCACTTTCTGATAATTCAATTCATTCTGGTTTGTGCACTTCAACGTACATATGCTATATCTCAATGTTTCAAAAAGGGTTATTTCAAGTTTTTCTAACTGTATTCCATTACGAAAAACATTTTTAAATTCTCCATAGCCTAAATGCAAAATCGAAGCTCTTAAGCCTGGCAAAGCATAAAATAGTTCCTACCTTTAACTTAATCCTCATCTCTGTCCATCTCCATATATGCTCTGTATTTCAATTTATCAAGTTATTCATAGGCCCAGAACATAATATACTGCTTCAGCCTTCATGCCTTTAGAAAATACTTCCATCAGTTAAAATCCTCTTCTTCTTTACACTCTACTAGGTCACCATGCTGTCTCTGAAATTTCTGCCCAACTTGGATATTAACTCCTCCAAAATGTTTCCCTATCCCTCCATTCCAAAATTAATCATCCTCTTTTCGGTATATTACTGCATGCATCAAGTGATAGCACAACTGTCTATATGTCAGTCCATACTCTATTGTACTGCAAACAATTCAGGTACAGGATGGGGCACGGTGGCACATGCCTGTAATCCCAGCACTTTGGGAGGTCCAGGCGGATGGATCACCTGAGGTCAGGAGTTCAAAACCAGCCTGACCAACATGGTGAAACCCTGTCTCTACTGAAAAATACAAAAAATTAGCCAGGCATGGTGGCGGGCACCTATAATCCCAGCTACTCAGGAGGCTGAGGCAGGAGAATCGATTGAACACAAGAGGTGGAGGTTGCAGTGAGCCGAGATCACCCCATTGCACTCCAGCCTGGGCGACAGAGCAAGACTCCATCTCAAAAAAAAAATAAAATAAAATTCAAGTACAAATTTTCTTGTTGCAAACGCTTAACATGACGCTTGGCATGTGGTACTCAACAAATTTAACTCTTATGTTTATTTCTGTACTAATTAAGACTGTAAAACTATCTAGGATGAAGCCTAAGTCTTATAATTCCTCCATAGCACCCAGTATAGGAAGAGCACAGTACAGGCATATAACAGTGGATTGGGTACCAAAACCCAACTCCATGGACAAAAATGCTCTTTTTCAAACATATGCTCACCCAAGATAAGATATGTAGGTCCTACTGGAATTTCAAGAGGTCAACTTTTTTTTATATAAACAGATGTGCAGAGTTTTGAGCTACAAGAAACCAAAAGCAACACCTTAGTGTCACACCTTAGTCACAATCACCTTAGTCACAATCCTTAGAAAAGAACTGAAGCCTAGAAAAATTCAGTAGCTTGCTCAAGGTTCAGGCTACAGCCAGAAGGATCAGGACTAGGACTCAGATCCCCCAGGTTCTCATTTAGTGCTCTCTCACAATCCATGTAGCCTCCCTTTTGTACTATGTGATTTCTCAAAGTAAATAGCTTTACTATTTCATATTTAGATAGTTAATACCCTCAATTGCTGGGCTTTTAAAATTTTTTATCTTAAAATTTGTCTCTAACAAACAAATACTAAAAGTACCAACAAGTTCAACCAGGAAAACACCATTTCCAGTTCCAATATCAAGCACTGAAGCATCCAATGGAATCTTGCGTTTCTGCATCCACCTTATTAGTCGATTCATACTCTCTTCTCCAAACCTGTTAGAAACAGAGCATCAGTCAAATAATTGAGGGATACAGAGCAAAGGTCACCACTATATTCCATGTAAGCTATTTATCCCACATGCTCAAAGTCTTATTTCAAAGTGAGAATATCTGTGACTGCTTAAGCTTTGTCTCTACTGTAATTTAGGAGAAACCACCTCCAGGAATAGACAAGGTCAGTATGTTACTGATTAACGTTTTTCTGTATCAGCATTAATACTTGTAAATGTTGGTGGTTCAAAATTTTATTGCTTATTGAAAAAGGACAACTATAGCATGAAATATTGTCATCAAATATAAATGTGAGATATTAAAAGAGGGCTCACACCCACTCTCCCAACACTTTGGAAGGCCAAGGTGGGAGGCTCGCTTGAGGTCAGGAGTTCAAAGACCAGCCTGGGCAACACAGTGAGACCCTGTCTCTACAAAAAATTTTTTAAAATTTGCTGGGCATGGTGGCATGCAGCTATAGTCCCAGCTACCCAAGAGGGCTATAGCGAGAGGATCACTTGGGCCTAGGAGATCCAGGTTGTAGTGAGCTATGATGATCATGCCACTGTTCTCCAGCCTGGATGACAGAAAGATACCCTCTCTAAAAACAGCAAAAAAAATAAAAAATTTAAATAAAAGAAAGAAGAGACAGACTTTAAATCTACCCACTAAAGCAAGACTTAATCCAGGGTTCCCAGGATTTTTAGGCTTTCTTTGGGTATAAGCACTTGAATATACACTTTTTTTTAATAGCATTTTAGGTTTTGGGGTACATGTGAAGAACATGCAAGATTGTTGCATAGGTACACACATGGCAGTGTGGTTTGCTGCCTTCCTCCCCATCACCTATATCTGGCATTTCTCCCCGTGCTATCCCTCCCCAATTCCCCACTCCCCACTGTCCCTCCCCTAGTGAATATACATTTTTTTTTTTTTTAAGACGGGGTTTCACCGTGTTGGTCAGGCTGGTCTTTAACTCCCGACCTCAGGTGATCCGCCTGCCTTGGCCTCCAAAGTGCTTGGATTACACGCGTGAGCTACCACGCCCAGCTACACATATTTTTTTAAACACACACATATACATACAATCTTCTAGATTATAACTTGATCCTTTTCCTAACTCACCAGATTTCACCTGTATCTCCATATTCTTGGAAAGTTCGCAGTTCTCTCTCATAGACAGCATCCCAACTATGTAAATAATGAAATGCAAAGTGAGACTCTTGAATTAAACTGTATTATGAATTAAATGTATGTATCTAACACATTACAGAACTATTTATGACAGGGGTTTAAAGCATCACTAGTGTTACCAATAAGTACACATAGTTAAATCTTTTAACATCCTTGAGGTAAAAGAATTTAATACGTGGGCAAGCAAAATACGTTTATACTGTACATCTAAAGCATTTAGGACAATATCTGATGCACAACAATAAGTTTTAGCCTAAAAAAAATACAGAGACATTTGTCCATGTATCCCTAAGTCCCTGACCCAAGTCCAAAATTTGATGAAACAAGTACATCTGGTCTCAAGCGTGCAGGCACACAGTCTCTTTCCTGTGCTATCTGCCTCTGCCTATTCCAGTCTTCTAGCCCTCTGTTTAAATTTTCTCTGAATCCTTTCCTTTTCTCTTCTCTTTTTTTTTTCTTTTCTTTTCTTTCTTTTTTGAGACAGAGTCTCGCTCTGTCACCAGGCTGGAGTGTGCAGCGCCACAGTATCGGCTCACTGCAACCTCCACCAGCTGAGTTCAAGCGATTCTCTTGCCTTAGCCTCCTGAGTAGCTGGGGTTCCAGGCGTGCGCCACCACACCTGGCTAATTTTTGTATTTTTAGTAGAGACGGAGTTTCACCTTGTTGGTCAGAATGGTCTCAATCTCCTCACCTCGTGATCCCCCTGCCTCGGCCTCCCAAAGTGCTGGGATTACAGGCGTGAGCCACCGTGCCTGGCCCTCTGATTCCTTTTAATTTGCCTTCTCTTTTCCTACAATGATTCTCTAGAATCCCTGCTCCTTCTCATCGCTACAACTTACCTCTCCCTAACTGTTCTCTGCAGTCATTCATCCACTCATCCATCCATTAATTCATTTAATAATCCTGAGCGTCTGTTTTAGGTCAGATCGCTTTCTCTCACCCCAAGATGCCCCATTATCTCCTCGCTCCCCGTTTGGATCATCCGTTATTCCCACCCCTTCCAGCTCCCCTTTCGACTCCCAGGCCCGGCACTTCTCCCTCGGTCTCCCACTCTCGCCGACCAGCCCTATTCGCCAGCCTCGACCTCTCCCCGTTTCCCCCAAGCCTGGCCCTCCGGTTCGAGACTCCCAAAAGGCCTCCGCAAGAGCTTCAAAGCCTGTCCCCCACCCACAAGCCCGTTGGGCTCCAATCCCTTGAAACGTCGGTTAACCGCGCATGGTGACCCCAAGGTATTCCACCCTTTCAAATCCCCGAGCCTCCCGCAAGGCGGCCCTGCTCGCGTCACGCCCCCGAGGGTCTCCTGGTCCCCGTGCCCCGGGTCTCCACCCCGCCGTCCCCTTCTCGGGGCCCAGGCAGGGCAGCACGGCTCACCCTCCCCTGCCCTGCGTCACACTCACTGCTCGCGCGTCCCCAGCGCCGACGGAACGAAACCGTCCTCCCCGGGACTGCCCTCGCCCGACCGCGCCGCCACCGCAGGGCCACCGCTGCCGTCAGCGCCCGCGCTCATCTCGCTCCACGTCCTGGACGGCCGTTGGGGCCGCCATAGAGACGAGGCACAGGCAGAGCGCACGAACGGGCCGGCGCCTCTAGGCGGCAGGAGGCCGCCTTCTCGACTGCTCCAGGGCCCGCTCCGGGGCTGGGCCGGTGACGCTACTCCCTCCGCACTGTCGCCAGCTCCTGGCGCCGCCGCTGACCTTGCGCTTTCCCCCAAGGGTTGGTGACACCCCCTTCGTCAAGGTCCAAGGGCGACTATATTTGGGGACTGCCAGGGACCATTAGAGTTACTGCCCTACCGTGGACACCTAAAGCCGACGCCACTCTACCCAAACGCAGAAAGCCCCTCACCTCACCACCGTGTGCGCCAGTCTGCGAAGCAGGTGGGAGTGTCCATCCAGTTATTTGGCTCCTCCGGAAGAGGCCAACTTCGTTTCTGGCTGGAGTCTGACTTGAAAACTGCATTCCGAGCCGGGCGTGGTGGCTCACTCTTGTAATCCCAGCACTTTGGGCGTCCGAGGCAGGCGGATCATCTGAGGTCAGGAGTTCGAGACCAGCCTGGCCAACATGGAGAAACCCTGTCTCTACTAAAAATACAAAATTAGCCGGGTGTGGTGGTGCATGCCTGTAATCCCAGCTGCTTGAGAGGCTGAAGCAGGAGAATCGCTTGAACCCTTGAGGGGGAGGTTGCAGTGAGCCGAGATTGCGCCCTTGCACTCCAGCCTCGGCAGCAAGAGCGAAAGTCCGTCTCGGAAAAAAAAAGAAAAGAAAACTGCACTCTGGCCTCTTGTGACTTGATGTCACCAGTAGACGTGGGAATTTATGTCCATGGAAAGGAATGCCCTGCGACTCCCCATAATACGCCGAACACCGGGATCAGGGTGATGTAAAAGAAACACTGCTAAGCGAGAAGACGCCTGGAAAAGCCTCAGTTCTGCCTCGACCCAGGCACCTGGCCTTGTCTAAGTCTTAAGCTCTGCGCGTTTCCTCCCTGTAGCATGCCAGAGCTAGACGGTGACTCTGTTTCAAAGACTACTCCCCAAATCGCGAACCGGAGATTGCATCTGCCTCTCGGTCTGCCATTGGTAGATCTGCAGAATTATACAAGAGATTTATGGGCTAAAAGTCTGGGGTATTTTCTGTAGTAGTTATGAAATAGTGCTGGTCCAGGCCAGACGTGGTGGCTCACGCCTGTAATCCCAGCACTTTGGGAGGCTGAGGCAGGTAGATCAAGAGGTCAGGAGATAGAGACCATCCAGGCTAACACAGTGAAACCCTGTCTCTACTAAAAGTACCAAAAAAAAAAGAAAAAATAGACGGGCGTGGTGGCTCGCGCCTGTAATCCCAGCTATCGAGAGGCTAAGGCAGGAGACTTGCTTGAACCCAGGAGGCAGGGGTTGCAGTCAGCCAAGATCACAGCCACTGCACTACAACCTGAGCAAGAGCAAGACTTTGTCTAAAATAAATAAATAAATAAATCCAAGAAAGAAAGTAACGTTATTACAGAGCAATAAAAGAAAAAAGAAAAGAAATGCTGTTGGTCTAATATACTAGGCAAGGCCCTCAAAGGCCCCTGGCAAGACTGCCTTCCAACAAAAAGGAATTGTTTACTAGGCACATTTCTGCTGTCGTGGCAGACAGAAGCCCAGTAACAAGTCCCTAAAGATAAACAGCATCAGAAATCCTCAGATGCGCATCTCCTATAGATGGTGTTCTGAGATCTTCAGGCAGAGTGACAGGGTAAGGTAAAAGACAGATGGGAAGCCATGTGCATAGTGGTTAAAGAAAAGATCTGGCGCCATGGCTCACACCTGTAATCCCAGCCCTTTGGGAGGACAAGGCAGGCAGATCACTTGAGGTCAGGAGTTCGAGACCAGCCTAGCCAACATGAAAATCCTATCTCCACTAAAAAGACAAAAATTAGCCATGCATGGTGGTGGTCACCTGTAATCCCAGCTACTCAGGAGGCTGAGGCATGAGAATTGCTTGAACCAGAGGGGCGAAGGTTGCAGTGAGCCAAGACTGCACCACTGCACTCCAGCCTGGGCACTGAGTGAGACTTTGTCTAAAACAAATAAATAAATAAGTTCAAGAAAGACAGTAAGTAACCTTATTACAGAGCAATAAAACCACTGGATGCCACTGCCAATTAGTGCTGCCCTGGACGAGTGGTTGTTTTGATCTTTTCTAGGTTCCAAATGCTAGATAAAGCAAGTTTGAGTGGGGGTCAGTGAGCCTTTAAAGTTTTAGGTTCTAGGCCAGGTGTGGTGGCTCATGCCTGAATCTCAGCATTTTGGGAGGCCCAGGTGGGCAGATCAGTTGAGGTCAGGAATTCGAGACCAGCCTGGCCAACATGGTGAAACCCCGTCTCTACTAAAAATACAAAAATTAGCCAGGTGTGGTGGCGCACGCCTGTAATCCCAGCTACTCGTGAGGCTGAGGCAGGAGAATCGCTTGAACCCCGGAGGCAGAGGTTG
>NW_022436953.1:27902342-27932961 GCF_009761245.1 Sapajus apella
AAAAAAAAAAAAAAAAAAAAAGAGTTTTAGGTTCTAATTAAGAAGCACTCATGAAAGATAAGCCTGCCTTCAACCTGGTGTCTTGCCAATACTTAAGATATTTTTGCTGTATGATAAAAGCTATAAACAGTTGTTGGTTTGGAGCCCCAGAAAACCCCACGGTTTATATAGAGTTCATTCTCTGGCTCCAGGCAGGATTATTGTGGCTGTTTAGTCCTGAAGGCTGTGGGTACCACCTCTGATCACCCAGGGCAACAGGATTTTTGGTTGAGGGTACAGAAGCTCATTCTGAGCAGAGCCGCCCATCACTAGGGAGAACCAAGTATGTGCCAAGAATCACAGTCCCTGGCCGGGCGCAGTGGCTCACGCCTGTAATCCCAGCACTTTGGGAGGCTAAGGCGGGCAGATCACGAGGTCAGGAGTTCAAGACCAGACTGGCCAACGTGGTGAAACCCCATCTCTACTAAAAAATACAAAAATTAACTGGGCATGGTGGCTCATGCTTGTAATCCTAGCTACTTAGGAGGCTGAGGTAGGAGAATTGCTTGAACCAGGACCCGGGAGGAGGAGGTTGCAGTGAGCCAAGATCACGCCACTTCACTCCAGCCTTGGCAACAGGGTGAGACTCCATCTCAAAAAAAAAAAAAAAAAAAAGAATAGAAACACAGTCCCTTCACTGAGTGCCCATTACCTGAGACAGAGGGAGTCTGCAGTCAGGTGGCTGCCTGTCTCCTCCTTCTTCCCTTCCCTGCAGCCTGGCACCCCATTACTGCAACACCTCAGAAATTGTGCTTTAAAGAGTTCTCAAGACACTTCTCAGTTGGCAAACCAAGGATCACATTCCAGGCTTTTACCCTCCTTCTTGACTTTCCACAGCAATCAACACCTCTGAGCACATCCCTCTTGAAAACCCCTCCTTGTTTTCCCACCACCTCCAGCTTTTTTTGCTCTGTCATCCAGGCTGGAGTACAGTGGTGCAATCATAGCTCACTGCAGCCTCGATTTCCCAGACTGGAGTGATCCTTCCAACTCAGGCTCCCAAATAGCTGGAATCACAGGCCTGTGCCACCGTGCTCAGCTAATTTTTTGTAGAGACAGGGTTTCACAACATTGCCCAAACTGGTCTCAAGCTCCTGAACTCAAGCAGTCCTCCTGCCTTGGCCTCCCAAAGTGCTGGGATTACAAGCGTGAGCCACTATGCCCAGCCCACCTCCTGCTCTTTTTCTTTTTTCTTTTTTTTTTTTCAGAGATGGAGTTTCATTCACCCTTGTTGCCCAGGCTGGAGTGCAATGGCGCAATCTTGGCTCACGGCAACCTCTGCCTCCTCGGTTCAAGCAATTCTCCTGCCTCAGTCTCCTGAGTAGCTGGGATTACAGGCATGCTCCACCACACCCAGCTAATTTTCTATTTTTAGTAGAGCCAGGGTTTGTCCGTATTGGTCAGGCTGATCTCAAACTCCTGACCTCAGGTGAACCACCCACCTTGACCTCCCAAAGTGCTGGGATTACAGGCATGAGCCACCGCACCTGGCCTAGATCTCTTATCTTTTAAACTAATTCATGATAATAGAAATGATGGCTAGCAATCATACAACTGTCACTGTGTGCCAAGAACT
Organism: Sapajus apella; assembly: GCF_009761245.1. Lineage (NCBI taxonomy): Eukaryota > Metazoa > Chordata > Mammalia > Primates > Cebidae > Sapajus > Sapajus apella. The sequence continues at coordinate 27,903,958 of NW_022436953.1, forward strand.
GTGTTCAGTGCATCCAATGTATTATTTCAGTTACTCCTAAAGATAGCCACAGGAGGTAGATAAGAGTATTAGCCTCATTTTACAGATGAGCTAACTAGGGCACATAGAAGTTGCTCAAGGTTACAGTAAATTCTGGAGCTGAGATTGGCACCCAAGCAATCTACCATAAAGTTTTCAAGCATAATCACTACATGAGTATGCTGTATCACTATAGGTGTTTTGCTGAAGATTTTCTTTTGTTTGTTTGTTTGTTTGGGACAGGGTCTTACTCTGTCGCCCAGGCTGGAGTGCAATGGCATGATCTCAGCTCACTGCAACCTCCGCCTCCTGAGTTCAAGCAATTCTCCTACCTCAGCTCCAGAGTAGCTGGGATTATAGGCGCCTGTCACCACACTCAATTCATTTTTTTTTGTATTTTTAGTAGAGACGGGATTTCACCATGTTGGCAGGCTGGTCTTGAACTCCTGATCTCAAATGATCCGCCTGCCTCTGCCTCCCAAAGTGCTGGGATTACAGGCATGAGCCACTGTGCCCAGCCCAGTGGCATGATCAGTTAACTCACTGCAGCCTCGACCTCCTGGGCTCAAGCAATCTTTCCACCTCAGCCTCCCAAGTAGCTGGGGTTACAGGCACCCACCACCATGCCCAGCTAACTTTTTAAATGTTTTTTGTAGAGCTGGTGGTCTCACTATGTTGCCCAGGCTGATCTCAAACTCCTGGGCTCAAGCAATCCACCTGCCTCGACCTCCCAAATTGCTGGGCTTACAGGTGTGAGCCACCAAGCCTGGTCAGAGCCTAAAAATTCTTTGTCTTCCTCTCTCTGTGCCCAAAGTCCAGAATCTCACTGAACCACTCATCTCGTCTTCTCATTCTCTTTCTCCTTTACCCCCTAAATTTGCCCAGTTCATCTGCGTCTCTTTCCTCTCTCATCTCCTACATCCCAAACTGTTTCTTCAGTGAGCAAACCTAGGCACCTCCTTATTAGCAGGCCTACACCTTTTATCAGCTGCTTCTGTCTCCATCCCCCTCTAGCACGCTGCTGATCAAACACAATTATCTTCCCTGGGACCCTCCCACTTTTTCATGCACTATTCATTCAACAGTCATATATTGGGCAATATTTACATGCCAGCCATTATTCTAGATGATGAAGATGCAACAGTAAATAAGCAGGAATCCCTGTCTTTGCCAGATGAGGTGTCTCACATTTATTTTATTTTATTTTATTTATTTATTTTTTTAAGACAGAGTCTCGCTCTATCGCCAGGCTGGAGTACAGTGGCATGATCCCAGCTCACTGCAACTTCCGTTTTCCAGTTTCAAGCAATTCTCCTGCCTCAGGCTCCCGAGTAGCTGGGACTACAGGCACACACCACCACACCTGTCTAATTTTTTTTGTATTTTTAGTAGAGATGGGGTTTCACCATGTTGGCCAGGATGGTCTCAATCTCCTGATTGGTGATCCGCCTGCCTCAGCCTCCCAAAATGTTGGGATTACAGGTGTGAGCCACCGCGCCCGGCCTGGTGTCTCACGTTTATAATCCCGGCGACTCAGGAGGCTGAGGAGGACGATCACTGGAGTCCAGGAGTTTGAGACTGCAGTGAGCTATTGGTGGACCAAGACCCCATATCTAAAAATAAAAATAAAAAAAAGAAGAATCCCTGTCTTCATGAAGTTCAGAACATGAGTAACAGAATATGAATAACATAGAGATGCTGCTAGATGATAAGTGGTAAAGGGAAAAGTACAACAGGGAAGTCATATTGAGAACATGGAGTGAAGGTTGCAGTCCTTGATAGGGTACCAGGAAAGGACTCCCTGAAGGGGCGGCAGCACTGAGGACTTCCCCTGAGGGAAAACCTAAAAGAGGTTCTCATAGGTTTTGTTCCTAGGGAGCCAAGGCTGAGACTGAGATGAACAGGGAGGAAGTTGATTAGGAAGTATTTTGAGGATCATGATCTGTTGGGGAAGAAAAAGAAGCAGGATTGGATGAATGAAGTAGCTGCACTGAGGTACCACTATAACAGAACTTCTGCAAATCCCTGCTAACCCTCCTATTTATTCCTCTACCTTGAACAGGCATTCAATGCTGGATGCCCAGGAAGGGAGGAGTGGCCTTAGGCCATGAAGCTCTCTACACTAGGGATAATTACAGGAGAGAGCAGACCTGCAGGAATCAATCAATCCTGCAAGGCTGACAGGAGGTCTGGGTAGCACATCAAAGCATCGAGGGCAGAAATAGTAAACCATGCCATTGCCTGGGAGAAGAGCATCCCAGGCAAAGAAAACGGCAAGCGCAAAGGCCCTGAGGTAGAATGAGCTAGGGGTGTCCAGGAAGCAGAAAAAAGACTAATGTAGTTAAACCTCAGTAAACAAAGGGGGCAGTAGCAGATACTGAAATCAGGCAAGTAAAAGGGGCCAGGTCTTGGCAAGACTTGGTGTTTGGCCAAGAAACAACATGGTTTAATTTTTACATTTAAATGTGGACCGTTTTGCTGTGTGGAGCATAGATTTGGCAAGGAGGGGATTAAAAGCTGAAGCAGGAACACGGGATTTCTCACTCTTGTCACCACGGATCCTTCTTCGTTGTGGGCCTGTCCCTGTGTGCTGTAAGATGTTTAGCCATTTCGCTGGCCTCTACCCACCCACCAGATGCCAGTGGCACCTGACTCCAAATTATGATATCTGATGATGTTTCCAAATATCGCCACATGCCTTTTGGGGGCCAAAACTGCCACCAGTTCAAACTCCCTCAGTTAGAGGTTACAAAAATCTGACAGAGAGAGATGATGGTGCCTTGAACCACCAAACTCTGCAACCAGAGCAGTCGTGTTATCTGTTACCACATTATGTCACTACTATACCAAACTGTTTGCCCAAATTATCTCCTTCCTTTCATCCTTGAGTGCAGTAAATGTTGGCTTTTTTTTTGAGACAGGGCCAGAGTGCAGTGGCATAATCTTGGCACATGGCAACCTCTGCCTCCTGGGTTCAAGCAAGTCTCATGCCTCAGCCTCCTGAGGCTCCTTCCCCAGGACCTCACCACCTTCCTTTGCCTGTACCATTTCACAAGTTAAATACAGCTCCAGGATGGCCTTCGGTGCTGACTCAGTCTCCCTGGCTGTGGCCACGTGGTGGACTGGGCAGGTGCTCACAAGTACAGTTAGGTGAAGCAGAAAGCTGTCCTTTCACAAGGAAAACCTTGCTGCCCGAGCAATCGGCCTCTCATTCAGCAGGACGCACCTGCCCTGAGCCACACACCTAAGGTCACCTTTGGAGGGAGTTGCTCTGGGCTGGACACAGGAAAGTTCCCTGGGAGGTCTGAGCCCCTCACAGGAGGTCCCCTTCCCAAGAGCAAGAGCAGGGCTTCCAACATGGGTTGGGGGGAGAGTCTCACCATGTTGGCCAGGCTGGTCTTGAACTCCTGCTTTGGCCTCCTAAAGTGCTGGGTACAGGCGTGAGCCTGCTTGCTTTTTTTTTTTTTTTTTTTTTTTTTTTTGAGATGGAACCTGGCTCTGTCACCCAGGCTGGAGTGCAGTGGTGCGATCTCGGCTCATTGCAACCTCCAACTCCCGGGTTCAAGCAATTCTACTGCCTCAGCCTCCCGAGTAGCTGGAACTACAGGCGCGTACCGCCACGCCGGGATAATTTTGGGTATTTTTGGTAGAGACGGGGTTTCACCTTGTTAGCCAGGATCTCGATCTCCTGACCTCGTGATCCGCCCTCCTCGGCCTCCCAAAGTACTGGGATTACAGGCGTGAGCCACCGCTCCGGGCCTGAATGTTGGCTTTTAGTACTAAGAGTTTCATTTGCAAAGGGAAAGAACTGTTTAGGGAACGATCAACCGCTGTCTGAGGCGTGTAAGGAGCGACACCCCTGCGGAGGATACAGTGCCTGGGTCCTTCCGATCGCGAAAACCGCCGTTCTTCAGCCCTCAGGACCAGGGGGCGCTCAGGGCTCTCAGCGGCTGCCAGCTGCAGACTCCATTTCCCATGATGCCAAGGGGTCGGGTCGGCCGGAAGCCCGTGTGCCCTCCGCGGGGCATGATGGGGGAGCTGAAGATTTCCATCATGGCGGCGTCCATTTCGGGCTACACCTTCAGTGCTGTGTGTTTCCACAGCGCCAACAGCAACGCGGACCACGTAGGTGCCGGGCCCCCTGCCGCAGCCGCTGGGGGCTTTCAGCCTCTGTCTCAGACCGGCGCTCGCGGCCAAGCTGGGACCGCATGCGGCTCGCCCTCTGGGCACCAGGGCCGGCCGGAGGAGCTGGTGACCCGGGCGGCTCCCGCCCCCGGTGAGCTCTTGCCTCTAGGGGCTCCTTCGTCCCCGGGACTGGCCCCTTCGCTTCGCGCTCTCCGCCGCTCAGCCGTCCCGGGACAGCCGTCTCCTGTGCAGCAAAGCTGCCCCGCTTGGCCTCCTGCAGTGTCAGGAGTCGCTCGGTGCAAACCGAGCGCCTGCCCCTCCCTGAGAGTCAGGCTTCTAGACTTAACGAGGGGCGTACGGGGTCGGGAAGGAATCTAGAGGCCGGGCGTTTAGTCCAGGAGGCGAGGTACTCAGCCCCGCCTGCCGATCTCACAGGTTGTCGTGGGGGTGCTACGAGTGAAACCATGGCTGTCACTATTCATACTTGTTAGACACAGTTGTGTGTTTTCTTCGCCCCGATGCAAAATGGAGAATGTAAATAAGAGCTTTTAGGTGCAGGGTCTATTTGTATTTCCTTGAAGTTGCGTGTTTAGTTCTTTGGCCAGAGTTCTCAGAGCACGGGACTAGTCACAGTGAAATAGGGAAGTGACAGGCCCACGAGTGAGTGAACGGAAATGCATAGGCTTTGGAGCCCGTAGCAGGAGCAGATCCTCTCTGTTTCAGTATCTTTATTTTACAAGTTGTCTTTTAACGTCATTGGCCTCTGATTAACAATGCATTTTGAAACTAGATCACTTCTCTCTTAAAGGAAGTATAAAATCTGGCCACCAAATGGGGGATTATTTTAAGTGATGTTAACAGTGAATGATTCAAACTCATTAAACCTATGTGTGGGGCTTTTGGTTGTCATTACGAAGCAAAATGGTACACTGCAGAAGGAGGAACTGCATTTGGTTTGATGTCAGCAATCTTAGCTTCCGTTAATAAAACCTGATTTCACAGAGAGGTGATTCCGTTAGTAAACTGAATGCAATTAAATTATTGTACCTTTCATCTCTTCAGTGTTGATGGTAGAACTTAATGACAGGAATAGGAATATATACAGCATGGGTTTTTCCAGAGGCAGCCTTGAACACTATGGCCTAGGATATTACAGCCAGCTATTTAATAATGTAAGGGTTCCATATGTAAGGGTTTTAGTGTCTATGGACTATTAAATATGGGTCCTTTACCCTATTTCTTAGAATGCCTGGTTATAATCACAGTTTATTTGTATGACAAGATTACTGTAAGAACAAGCAGCTACTTGTTGAAAACAATTAATTCAAGAGATATTCCCTTAATATCTACTCTGTGCAAGGTGTGGTACTAGACTTCATAGAAATTTTCACCAATGCCAATAGTTGGCAACTGTGTTTTGTATGACCATCCATGCTTGTTGATATTAACTTTGCCACAATTATAGATGTGGAATCCTTGAAAATAAATTCAATTTTAAGGTTGAAGAACCAACAATTTACTTTTGCAGTACATGCTTATTTTGTCCAGGCAAGAAATTAATTTAAGACCACTCATCTGTAGACCTGGGGCTAGCATACTTTTCTGTACAGGGCCAGATAGTAAACTCTGTGGGTGTTGTATGCCATATGGTCTCTATAGCAACTATTCAACTCTGCTGTTATTAGCAGAAAGCAGCTATAGACAGTAAAAGATTCAAGGAGACTGTATTCTTGGCCAGGCGTGGTAGCTCATGCCTGTAATCCCAGCACTTTGGGAGGCTGAGGCAGGCAGAGCACCTGAGGCTGAGAGTCCGAGTCCAGCCTGTCCAACATGGAGAAACCCCACCTCTGCTATAAATACAAAATTAGCTGGGCATGGTGGCGCAAGCCTGTAATCCCAGATACTCGGGAGGCTGTGGCAGGAGAATCGCTTGAACCTGGGAGGTGGGGGTTGCAGTGAACTGAGATCATGCCATTGCACTCCAGCCTGGGCAACAAGAGCGAAACTTCGTCTCAAAAAATAATAATAAAAATAAAATAAAAACATAGGAACCACTGTTAGCTTACAGGTTGTACATTAATAAGCATTAGGCTGGAATTAGTCCCCATGCCACAGTTTGCTAACTCCTATTATAAAGTAATAGTGATTCAGATAATCCAGACCGGTATATGTCTAAACCTTCCTCTTGTACTTGGCTTTCGAATATCCCTATTTGTTTTTATTTTATTTTATTTTTTGAGACAGAGTTTCACTCTTGTTGCCCAGGCTGGAGTACAGTGGTGTGATCTCAGCTTACCACAACCTCCACCTCCCGGTTTCAAGCAATTCTCCTGCCTCAGCCTCCCGAGTAGCTGAGATTACAAGCATGTGCCACCACGCCCAGCTAATTTTTTGTATTTTTTAGTAGAGACGGGGTTTCTCCATGTTGGTCAGCCTGGTCTCGAACTCCTGACCTCAGGTGATCCACCCACCTCGGCCTCCCAAAGTGCTGGAATTGCAGGCATGAGCCACTGTGCCCAGCCGCAGAATGTCCTTTTTTTAAAAAAAAAGCTACAGACAAGGCTTCACTATGTTGCCCAGGCTGGTCTCAAACTCCTGGCCTCAAGCGATCTTCCCTCTTTGGCCTCTTAAAGTGTTGAGATTACAGGCATGAGCCACCTCATCTGACCTAGAATTTCTCAATGTCACTGTCGATTTATATCATTATTCCTCAAACGGAAGACTGTTGTAGGATTACCAGATGAAATACAGGACACTCAGTTAAATTTGAATTTTGGATAAATAGCAATTAATTTATAGTATAAGTTATCCCAAAACTTACAAGATAATTATTTATCTGAAAATAAAATTTTGGTGTCTTGTATCTTTTTTGCTAAATCCGGCAACCCAATACCATAGAACACTAGGAATCCAAATCCAGCTATATTCTTAAGATCTAAAGTTCTGTGTGAATATGAAATTATTTTTTCACTTTGGTTTTTTGAAAGTGGAGTTTCTTATTTTGTTTGTCTTTTGCTTGTGACAAGACAAAGCTGCTTTTGTGGTGAGAATTCATAACTGAAAGATTTTCATAGAGTAAAACAAGCTTATTTAGCCAATGTTTCTTAAATTAGCAGTCTTGGACACTCCTTTGGGTCTGAGAAAGCTTTTTTTAAAGGAATATATATATTTCATATATGTGTGTGTGTGTGTGTATGTGTGTGTGTGTGTGTATATATATATTTTTTTTTTTTTTTTTGGTTGCGTCTCGCTCTGTTGCCCAGGATTGAGTGTGGTAGCACGATCTTGGCTCACTGCAACTTCCACCTCCCAGGTTCAAGCGATTCTCCTGCCTCAGCCCCTGAGTAGCTGGGATTACAGGCATACATCGCCACATCTGGCTAGTTTTTGTATTTTTAGTAGAGACAGGGTTTCTCCATATTGGCCAGGCTGGTCTCGAACTCCTGATCTCAGGTGATCCGCCTGCTTAGGCTTCCCAAAGTTCTGGGATTACAAGCAAGAGCCACCATGCCTGGTCTATATGTTTCTTAATTTAAGAAATGCTCTGTGATGGTTTAGCATTTTAGGAGACTCCCACTCCTCAAATCAAATACAAAAACTTGGCTGTAAAGCATCTGTCTTTCCCTTCCTATAGCTTCTCACTAAACTGGAAATGTTTTTAAACTAGGAAATTTCACTAATTGATTTGAAGGATGAACTTAGAATAGAAGGATATATAGTACAAAGGCATTGTTTCAACAAATTTATTCAACCAGTGTTAGCGAGGCACCTACTAAGTGTTAGGCATTGTGCTGGGTGCTGAGACAGAGCAGTTAACAAGCACAAAGTTCCTGCTCTCATGGACTTTACATTCTGGCAAGGGATAATAAATGCATTTATTTATAAATATATAATATGATGGATAATGAGAAGACTAAGAAGATAAAGACTGTAAGGTAAAGTGGGCAGATGCTATTTCCATGAAGTTGATCGGGCAAGGCTTCTCTGATAGGGTGCCATTTGAGTAAAGACCTGAATGCAGGAAAGGAGGAAGCCCTGCGCTGTCTGGGCAGAGAGATTCCAGGACAGCTTCTCAGTTCACCCTCTGTACAGGAAAGTTACTTTAGGATTTAGAGTATGTCTTCTCCCAGCTGTGCTTGTGCAGAACATGGTTGCAAGTACACAAAGAGTCGGTAGTAAGCCAGTAATCTAGAATCAACAGTAGTGGTAAATGCCCTCCAAAACTGTAAATCAGTTAACCTCTGCATTTATTAAATAAAAATGTTCATGTGGATGATAGGAAATTTAATTGTTTTGCTAAAATCCTAATTTTCTATGCCAGCCTGTATAAAAGCATTTACTTGTCATTATGTTAACTTTATCTTTTCATCATCAGCAACGTTTTTATGACAATGAAATACATTGTATGTGATTTCAAGAAAACAACTTTGAAATGTTTCTACTTCCTGAGTTTTTTAACATTGGTTATGATACTTAAGATTTAGGTGATGAAATTAACTCTTCAAAAGACAGGGAAGAGTTGAAGGGATTAAAATAATATTTTATCTTGTTATAGAATCCTTTTTTGGAACAATCCAATTAATAGATATGGCTCAGATTGCTTTACTCTATTTGTTGGTTTATAGAACAGTGGTTCACATGGGAAGCTTGTTTGGATTATTGTGAAAATCGCTATAAGTTTGTATGACCTCAGTTCCTCTTAATTTCAGTAAAAGTCATTTTTATTTTTAGTCGACAACTATTTTCTTTTATTACTTTTAGGAAGGATTTTTGCTGGGAGAGGTAAGACAAGAGGAAACCTTTAGCATCAGTGACTCACAAATCAGCAACACAGAATTTCTGCAAGTAATTGGTAAGTAAATACCTTTTTTGTGTATTTACCCACTGTTTGTTTTGTTGTTTTACCATTAACTGATTTTATCCTAAAGAGTATATAGAAAAAAAAAAACTAAAATAAGGCTGAGGTGGTAGTTCATGCCTGTCCAGCATTTTGGGAGGCCGAGGCGGGCAGATCACCTGAAGTCAGGAGTTTGAGACCAGCCTGGCCAACATGGTGAAACCCCTTCTCTACTAAAATACAAAAATTTGTCAGGCATGGTGGCAGGTACCTGTTATCCCAGCTACTCAGGAGACTGAGGCAAGAGAATCGCTTGAACCCGGGAGGCAGAGGTTGCAGTTAGCCAAGATCACACCATTGCACTCCAGCCTGGGTGACAAGAGCCAGACTTTGTCTCAAAAAAAAGAAAAAAGAAAAACACTAAAATTATTTGCACTAATAAATGATATGAGATATTTTCATGTCAGTATAAAGTCAGAGAGGCCTGGCGCCATGGCTTGTGCCTATAATCCCATCACTTTGGGAGACCGAGACTGGCGGATTACCTGAGGTCAGGAGTTTGAGACCAGCCTGACCAACATGGTGAAACCCTGTCTCTACTAAAAATAAAAAATTAGCCGGGTGTGGTGATGCATGCCTGTAATCCCAGCTACTCAGGAAGCTGAGGTAGATTTGCTTGAACCCGGGACACAGAGGTTGCGGTGAGCCAAGATTGCCCCACTGCACTCCAGCCTGGGCAACAAAGTGAAACTGGCTCAAAACAAGACAAAACAAAACAAAACAAAAAAAAAAAACAGAGAAAACAGAGTGTCTTATAATTTTGGGTCTTCTATAAAGTATTCCTTACCCACCAATGGGGGTGACTTTTACTGAATTGCTGTGTGACCACTTGAGTGAACCACCACAAACCTCAGGTTTCCAAATTAGGCTCTTCCCATTGCCATTATCACCTTGTACTATGATGAATGCATGTATTGTACTGGTCCTTCTAAAGGGATCCAGCAAGAATGTTTACATGTGTTTACATGGGATGTTTGCTAAACCTATACAGCCTTCTGAGGGATAAGCCAAATACCCATTTTGGAGGAGAGATCTGGGGAGGATGAAGGCGTCTTTATAGATATAGATGCACCTCCTCTCTCTGGATCAGTCTCCTTTTGATAAATGGAGGCCATAGTCCTTTCGAGTAAACTTCAGGCAAATCACCAAACCGCATATCCTAATACTCTGAACAAAGCAAGGAACTTTTCATTTATTTATGCAGCAAATGTTTATTGAAGAACTTTCATATGTGAGGCATGTGCTGTGCAGTGAAGGAAATCCCCAGAATCACCCCTGCCTTCTAGAGCTGTGAGCAGGATTAGACAGGCAGGAAGAAATACCAGACCGTGCAAGAAGAGTGCTGTAAGAAAGTAACAAAGAAAATCCCCTAAGTGCCCAAAGGAGAGAGAAAACTGCTAATGGGGAGATGAGTAGAGATGTCAGTAAGGAGGTAACCCTAATGGGCAGTACATTCATGGGAGCACAGAATGAGGACTGCAGAGAACATAAGGGAATCTGGCCTGTTTGATGACTAAAATACAGATAAGTGGGGATGAGTGGTTTGTGGTTTGAAATACTGTTGGCTCACTGGGCATGGTGTATCACCCCTGAAATCCCAGCACTGTGGAAGGCCAAGGCGGGCGAATCACCTGAGGTCGAGAGTTTGAGACCAATCTGACCAACATGGAGAAACCCCATCTTTACTAAAAATACAAAATTAGCTGGGCATGGTGACACATGCCTGTAACCGCAGCTACTCAGGAAGCTGAGGCAAGGGAATCACTTGAACCTGGGAGACAGAGGTTGCAGTGAGCCGAGATTGTGCCATTGCACTCCAGCCTTAGCAACAAGAGTGAAATTCCATCTCAAAGAGAAAAAAAAAAGAAAAAAATGCTGTTGGCAAGTTTGGTCATGTTGCAAGCAAATAATTTCAAGCTTGTTCTGATAGGTTTCTAGTACGTGGGGTAGGGGACAAGGTGTGGGTTTTGTTTGTTTGTTTGTTTGTTTGTTTTGAGATGCAGTCTCATTCTGTCACCCAGGCTGGAATGCAGTAGTGCTGTCTCGGCTCACTGCAACCTCTGCCTCCTGGGTTAAAGTGATTCTCCTGCCTGAGCTTCCTGAGCAGCTGGGTTTATAGGTGCGCACCACCAAGCCTGGCTAATTTTTGTGTTTTTAGTAAATACAGTTTCACCATGTTAGTCAGACTGGTCTCGAACTCCTGACCCCAATTGATCCACCTGCCTCAGCCTCCCAAAGTGCTGGGATTACAAGCAAGAGCTACCTGTGCCTGGCCCCAAGGGTTTGTATTGAGGTTAGGTTAGGATTGGAGGAATCAAGAGACTGAACTGCCTCCTAATGCAGGCTTGCCCAACCCATGTCCCGTAGGCTGCATACAGCTCACAACAGCTTTGAATGCAGCCCAACACAAATTTGTAAACTTTCTTAAAACATTATGAGATTTTTTTGCAATTTTTTTAAAGCTCATCAGCTATTGTTAGTATATTTTATGTGTGGCTCAAGACTATTATTCTTGCAGTATGACCCAGGAAAGCCAAAAGATTGGATACACTTGCCCTAATGGATCAAAACTATCAAACCCACTCATCACATTATTGACTTCTTTACTAAGTAAAGGCTTGAGGCCAGGTGCTGTTGCTCATACCTGTAATCCCAACACTTTGGGAGGCTGAGGCAGGAGGGTTGCTTGAGACCAGGAGTTCAAGACCAGCCTAGGCAAGGTGGCAAGACCCTGTCTCTACGAGAGATTTTTACAGTTAGGTGTGGTGATGTGTTCCTGTCCTGTAGTCCCAGCTACTCAGGAGGCTGAGGTGGGAGGATTGCTTGTGTCTGAAAGTTTGAGGCTACAGTGAACTGTGATCATACCAATGCACTCCAGCCTGGGCAACAGAGCAAGATCTCATCTCAAAAAAGAAAAAAGACTTGGTCTATGTCAGATGGTATATCTAGTCCTTCATCAAGGGTGTTTTTGTTTTGCTTCATTCTTTAAAATCCTAAAACAGAATTTTGTTTCTTAGAACATCTGTGGAGTTATTTATTATATGCATCTGGGTTTTCAAACATACTCTGGTAGGTGAAGGTTAAATTGCCAGCTGCAGTTAATGGACAGCAAACCATGAAAGAAAGACCTATTCTCTGGCATGATCACAAAAATAGCACTTCTGATTAAAACCCTGGCTTTATTTATTTTTAAAGAAATAAAATGATAAAATAATTTAAATTCTTTTTTTTTTTTGAGACCAAGTTTTGCACTTGTTGCCCAGGCTGGAGTGCAATGGCATGATCTCACACCCTCCACCTCCTGAGTTCAAGCAGTTCTCTTGCCTCAGCCTCCTGAGTAGCTGGGATTACAGGCAGGCACCACCACGCCTGGCTAATTCTGTATTTTTAGTAGAGACAGGGTCTCACTATATTGTCCAGGCTAGCCCTGAACTCCTGGCCTCAAGCGATCCTCCTACCTTGGCCTTCGAAAATGTTACAGGTGTGAGCCACCTCACTCACTATATTTATTTTTAAACGAAAAACGTTACAATGGGAACAACAAATTTAAGATACTAGCAAACATTTTGTCCATGAGATCCATAATCGTTTCAATAAACTGAATGTCACTAATAAGTTAAAGATTGTACAGCAAAAGATAGGAGAGCCCTCAGCCTGAGCCCAGGAGATTGAGGGTGCAGTGAACTGTGATCATGCTGCTGAATTCCAGCCTGGGTGGAGCAAGACCTTCTCTCAAAAATAGATAAATATATATATGAAAACATGAACTGGGAACTCTGGAAAACCTGGGTTGAAAAGTCAAACATTAGGTGAAGTGCATTGAGTAATATTCACTACCAGTTGTGTAAAGAGATTTTCTGGCATAGCTTATCCTCCAGAATAAAAATTTTTATTTATTTATTTATTTATTGAGATGGAATCTTGCTCTGTTGCCAGGCTGCCAGGCCGGAGTGCGGTGGCACGATCGTGCCTCACCATAATCTCTGCCTCCCAGGTTCAAGCGATTCTCCTGCCTCAGCGTCCCAAGTAGGTGTTAGTATAGCTGGGACTATAGGCACACACGACCATGCCCAGCTGATTTTTTCATATTTTAGTAGAGATGGGGCTTCACCATGTTGGGTAGGATGGTCTTGATCTGATCTGCCTGCCTCAGCCTCCTAAAGTGCTGGGATCATAGGCGTGAGCCACCATACTCGGCCTCTATCATTTTTAGTGATAAAAGGAAGGAAATATTTCTAGATGAGGTTTTATTTATTTATTTTTTTGAGACGCAGTCTCTCTCTGTCACGCAGACGAGTGATTCTCCCACACTTTAGCCTCCCAAGTAGCTGGAATTATAGGCACCCACCATCATGCCTGGCTGATTTTTGTATTTTTAGTAGAGACAGGGTTTTACCATGTTGGCCAGGCTAGTTTTGAACCCTTGATCTCAGGTGATCCACCCACCTCGGCCTCCCAAAGTGCTGGAATTACAGGTGTGAGCCACCATGCCTGGCCTAATTTTACTTTTTTTTTTTTTTTTTTTTTTTGAGACAGAGTCTTGCTCTGTCGCCAGGCGCCAGGCTGGAGTGCAGTGGCGTGATCTTGGCTCACTGCAACCTCTGCCTCCCGGGTTCAAGCAATTCTCCTGCCTCAGCCTCCTGAGTAGCTGGGACTATAGATGCGTGCCACCACACCCAGCTAATTTTTTGTTTCTTTGTTTGTTTTGTTTTTTGAGACGGAGTTTCACTCATTCACCCAGGGTAGAGTGCAATGGCACGATCTCGGCTCACCGCAACCTCCGCCTCCTGAGTTCAAGCAATTCTCCTACCTCAGCCTCCCGAGTAGCTGGGACTACAGGCACACGCCACCATGCCCAGCTAATTTTTGTATTTTTAGTAGAGACAAGGTTTCACTATGTTGGCCAGGATGGTCTCGATCTCTTGACTTCGTGATCCGCCTGCCTCGGCCTCCCAAAGTGCTGGGATTACAGGCATGAGCCACCGCGCCCAGCCTATTTTTAGTTTTTAGTGTATAAGACTAGTCAAGTGAAGTAGTGAGGAGGGGGTAAAGAGTAGAACAACGGTTCAGGTCTATAACCATAAACAATCAGTTGAGATAACTCTACCTTCAGACCAGCCGAGGTGAGGGCTAGCTTACTGTCTGCTAGGCAAATGAACTTTTCTTTCCCTTTTTTAAAAATAGATAAGGTTGAATAAGGCACACAATAGCTGCGTATTCCTGAATAATATCTTTCAGATATGTGCTCTTCATACATGGACAAATAGAACTTTGGTTCTGTAGTCTCCTTTATTCTGAGAGTGTGTCACTCAGGGTGAGTGTTCAGAAGTCACCCTGCCCTAACTAGTGGACACATAGCGACTGTTTGGCAGAGGAAAAAACTGTCTTTGTTGTCAGAGATTTTGGTTTAAAAAAAAATCCTGAGCTATTTTGTAGTTGCCCATGCCTTTCATGATTAACTAAGATGTATTTCCTCTTTCTAATTACAGAAATCCACAACCATCAGCCTTGTTCAAAACTTTTTAGGTAAGCCACATGTAAGCTTTTAGTCCTTATTAAAAGGATTGATTGATGAAAAACCGGTGAACTTAGGCGTGTAGCTGATTGTGGCTGTAAAGTTGCGAGGGTGCCCAAATCCATGTATTTATTGAGTGCTATGTACACAGCACTGTGTTAGGTGAGGAGAGGGGAAGGGGGAGAGTGGAAGTTGTGGCCTTAGTGATTCAGAATCACTCAGCCTATCCAGGGCTCTTCAATTACAGAGAACAAAATTAATCAACATAAAATAACTTAATGGATGTTTTTAAGAGGAATAAGAAGTGTTTAATGTTCAACTTTAAAAATGTAGGAAAAAGGAGCATAAAACTTTCTTTTTGTGTTTGTTTAAGTTAATACAGTAGTCCCTGCTTATCCTCGGGGGATATGTGCCAAAGCTCCCAGAAATTGTGGATAGGACTGAACCCTGTCTATATGTACTACGGTTTTTCCTATAGATACATACCTATGATGAAGTTCCACTTATGAATGAGACACAGTAAGAGATGCTTGAAGTTATGTGAATGTGCTCGCTCACTCTCCCTTCTCTTCACAAGGGAGAAAACATACAACAGAAAGATCTGGAAAGTTCAGGGTCTCTTACTCACTGGACTTCCCCCGCAAAGCACCACCAGGCCTATGCCCCCTTTCTCAGCCCCAAACCCTTTCACCTAACGGCTAGGGTCATGATTTCAACTCTATGTTTCATAAAACTCCCTGAGACCCTACTTCTTACCCCTTCCCAGAAGCCAGGCAAATTCTTTCTTTCTGGCACTGCCCACACGATTATAATCAGTGTTCTTGATGAGCACTTCCTTCCGTAACACCAGCCAGCCTCTTCTGCTTAGCTCTTCCTGCTGTGTGTTCCCTATAGCTTTCACCCTGACCACTCCCCCACTGTCAGCTGGCCCAAACACCTAGCCCCCTTGCACCCAAGAGCCCCTGGGGACCTGTGTCACATTCACCCCCCAACATCCACCCCCACCTATTGATTGCTTCAGAGAATTGTCATCATGCAAGATAGCTACCTATAAAGGAAGCCAACGATGGCTGAGAACCTTGCCTCTTTTAGATTTACACTTAACTGAAAGAAGACTGGGGAAGCAAGACGAGCAGCCAGCAGTTCATTTGAGTGGAATCTCCAAGCAAGTGAAATTGTTTAGACTCTGGTTCACACATTGCCTCTGTCTGGTCTACAAAGGTGTCTGATTTGGTCCTGACTATCCAAAGCCTCACTAAGTGTACCCTGCCTAGCCTTCTGAGGAATCGTTAAAATACCAGCAGGAAAGTGGTACCAGAACATGGATTTGAGTTTAAAGAATAGACTCAATTATTAGAGCCAAAAGAAACTTTAGATAACATGTCTATTCCAAACTCCTTATTTTGCAAAAAATGAAATGGAAACCAGGTTAAGTGACTTGCCCCAGATCATACAGTAAGAAACAGAACTGGAGCTGGAGCTTGTGTCTCTTACCTTCCAAGTCAGTGTTTTTTTGTTTTTGTTTGTTTGTTTGTTTACCATATCTTGAACTCCTTTCTGGCTTAGAAGCCCTGACTGAGCTTATGGTGGTAGGGAGAGGTAGGGGGTGGCCTTCCCAATCCCAAGTTCAGTGGTAGAGGAGGCCCACCCGTCATTATACCTGGATGCACACCACGGGATCCTGGTCATGTTGGTCTCTTTTGGAGGTGATTATATTAGGTTTGAAGCTAGCCAGACCTGGCTTCAAATTCTAGTCCTTCTGTCTACCAGCTCTGTGATTTGGAGGAAGTCACTTGGCCTTCATGCGTTTATCTACAAAATTGGAAATACAATTTGTGGAATTGTTGGGTCAAACTAATACCTCCCAGCACTGAGGCAAGAAGGGAATGAAACAGCCTGAAGAAGTATGCAGCCCAGTGTCTTCTTACACGTTCAACAAATGCTTATTTCCCTCCTTCGTTTCTCAGAAAATGAGCTGCTAGGTTATCTTTTTTTCATAAGTAATTGATACCTAGAAACAAAGAAAAGATGTCACAGCCATTTGAAACCCCACATTTTATAATTACTTGCTATCAACACCTCCCACGTGTGGAAATAATATCATTTGAATGTAGCAATCTCTTGAGTATTCTTCAATGCAAAAGGTACCTCATTTCAGAAAAGCATTTAGACTGATTTCTCTTTATGTACCTATGTAAGGTGAGAAATTAGGTCTTCATTAGGGTTAGCTGTCCCATAGGCACATGTAGCTAAGCGTGTCTATGTCACAATACTATATGGTTTTAATAAAATATTTTTTTCTCTTAAACAGTTTTTATGACTACGCAAGCAAGGTGAATGAGGAGAGTCTGGATAGGATTCTTAAAGATCGGAGGAAGGTGTGTTCTGTTTGTTGCCCAGCATGATTCTGAAGTCGTTCCTTATCACCCAAAGCTAAAACCAGACAGGAATGTAAAATGGAACAATGAGATGTATGGTAATATTTAAGAGTTTTGTTAACCTATGTAGATTTTTTGATATATTAATATAAAAAAATTTAGATATTTATAGCATGATTCCATTAGGTAAAAATTAGAAGGAAAGCATGAACTATAATCTGGACAGTTAACAGTAGTTCATTTGACTCTAGGTGGTTCTTTTTGCTTTGTAATTAAAAACATAATTTTGCAGGTATTTAATATACATACATTAATCTTAAAATCAGAAAAAGTATTTCTGAAAAATGTAAGTTGCAATCAAACAGCTTTGGATAGTTTACTCTTTCAAGTTCAATTAAAGTTGAACACAGGCTAGGTACAGTGGCTGACACCTGTGATCCCAGCACTTTGGGAGAGAAGGCAGGTGAATCACCTGAGGTCAGGAGTTCAAGACCAGCCTGCGCAACATGGCGAAACTCCATCTCTACTAAAAATACAAAAAAGTAAGCTGGATGTGGTGGCGTGCGCCTGTAGTCCCAGCCACTCGGGAGGCTAAGGCATAAGAATCGCTTGAACCTGGGTGGCGGAGGTTGCAGTGAGCCGAGATTGCGCTGCTGCACTCCAGCCTGGGTGAAGAGCGAGACTCTATCTCAGTTTAAAAAGGTTAAACACAGATGTTTTTCCAAAAGGTCATGTGTTTATTATTTCTGTCAACATTTGCATATGACATTCTAGGTATGTGTAGACTGGGTTATCAAGTCTGAACACAAGTGGAAATAAACCAAAGTTTTATTGCTGCAGTAGTGTCTAATAGTGCCATTTGTAGTTTACTGTGTTGTACTATGTATGAGTTTTACTGTTTTTACCTTGGGATATTAATTCTAGAAAAATAGATCAGTTACTAACCATGTCTTGGGGAAGAAAGTACCAATAAAAGCTTTCAACTTGTCAAACAGGAAACAAAATACCTTTGTTTAACAGCGTCAGGAGTTGGCCTGGCATGGTGGCTCACGCCTGTAATCCAAGCACTTTGGAGGCCAAGGCGGGCGGATCACCTGAGGTCGGGAGTTTAAGACCAGCCTGACCAACATGGTGAAACCCCGTCTTTATTTAAAAAAAAAAAACAAAAACCGTGTCAGGAGTTTAACTGCAGTTAGATTAAAACAACAGCCTTTCTAATGTACAAGACTTTCCAAGTACCACTGATGGGTATATTCCATGTAAAAGAGGAAAGAAAAGCAGGTAAGGATAAAAGGAAGAATAGGAAATGTGGAAGGATCGGTCAGAAGACAGGCAAATGGCTCTGTGTATAGTAAGTTCAAGAGGTGCTCCCTCCTGGTAGTCTAACCAAGCTGCCTGCCCAACCAGGAAAGGGTGTTAAAGCAGCCACACACATCATGTGGTCCAGCGCTCTCATTTCAGCAATTTGCCTGGGAGCAGACATTCCGGAATCTCTTAGCCCCAGCCTGTCCCTCATCTCTCAGATGCTCCCTTACCTCCTCATTTTTCATATTTTAAATTGTAAATCTTTATACTTAAAATATTTATTTATTTATTTATTCGAGATGGAGTCTGGCTCTGTCACCCAGGCTGCAGTGCAATGGCGCCATCTCAGCTCACTGCAACCTCGACCCCCTGGGTTCAAGTGATTTTTCTGCCTCAGCCTCCCAAGTAGCTGGACTACAGGCGTGCGCCACCACACCCGGCTAATGTTTACATTTTTAGTAGAGACAGGGTTTCACCATGTTGCCCAGGCTGCTGTCGAGCTTGAGTGATACACGTGCCTCGGCCTCCCAAAGTGTTGGGGTTACAGCCATGAGCTCTGCACCTGGCCATGAATCTTTGTTATACTTTCTAAAACTAAAATTTGTTCTATGAAGATTCTTTTTGGAGCACAATTTTTTAGAGCACTCACTACATATTAGAAGTACCAGTAAGTATTTTTTAAAAACAGATTTCAGATTTTTATTTTATTTTTATTTATTTTGAGATGGGAGTTTCATGGTGTCACCCAGGGTGGAATGCACTGGCATGATCTTGGCCCACTGCAGCCTTGACCTCCCCAGGCTCAGATGATCCTCCCATCTCAGCACCCTCTGGTAGCTGGGACTACAGGCATGCACCACCACACCTGGCTAACTTTTTTTGGTTTTTGTTTTTTGAGATGGAGTTTTGCTCTTGTTGCTGGAGTGCAATGGCACGATCTCAGCTCACTGCAACCTCCACCTCCCAGATTCGCGCGATTCTCCTGTCTCAGCCTCCTGAGTAGCTGGGATTACAGGTGCATGCCACCATGTCCAGCTAATTTTTTTTTTTTTAATTTTGAGATGGAGTTTCGCTCTGTCGCCCAGGCTGGAGTACAATGGTGCGATCTCGGCTCACGGCAACCCCTGCCTCCCAGATTCAAGCGATTCTCCTGCCTCAGCCTCCCAAGTAGCTTGGATTACAGGCAAGTACCATCATGCCTGGCTAATTTTTGTATTTTTAGTAGAGGTGGGGTTTTCCCATGTTGGCCAGGCTGGCCTCAAATTCCTGACCTTAGGTGATCCGCCCACCTTGGCTTCCCAAAGTGCTGGGATTACAGGCATGAGCCACCATGCCCAGCCAATTTTTTTGTGTTTTTATTAGAAATGGGGTTTTGCCATGTTGCTCAGGCTAGTCTCAAAACTCCTGGGCTCAAGTGATCAACCCACCTCAGCCTCCCCAAGTGCTGGGATTACAGGGTGTGAGCCACTGCACCTGGCAGATTTCAAAATAAGTGAGAAAAATGAGTAACGACCATGAACATGAAATTCACAAAACAAAGAAGAAATCAGTCAGGCACAGTGGCTCACGCCTATAATCCCAGCACTTTGGGAGGCTGAGGCAGGCAGATCACTTGAGGTCAGCAGTTTGAGACCAGCCTGGCCAACATGGTGAAACACCGTCTTCACTAAAAATGCAGCTGGTTGTGGTGATAACACTCCTGTAATCCCAGCTGCTTGGAAGGCTGAGGCATGAGAATTGCTTGAACCTGGGAGGTGGAGGTTGCTGTGAGCTAAGATCGTGCTAGTGCACTCTAGCCTGGGCAACAGAGTGAGACTCTGTCTCAAAAAAAAAAAAAAAAAAAAGCAGCTAGGAAAAAAATGAAATAAAATAGCTCAAATTGGCATAACTGAGAATACTATTAGTCATCCGATAGCCACTTGCAAGGTTCTGTTAGTCAATGAGTATTTCATGAAAACAGCCCATGTGCTGAGCACTGATCAGGTCTCTGCAGGAAGGCAGGGGAAGTACCAGGCATGCCTGGGTTCTGCTGAGTAGGGAATTCCAACATACCACGGAGGAGTTAAGTACAGAGTATTGAATATTAGAATGAAATATGCCATGTTCACATACATCAATAGCTCTGTCTAATTGTATCCACATTTTCTTGAAAGGAAAACTACTTTTACCTTTTTTTATGACCACCATCATGTTTAAGTAGAATGTGAAAGCTAGTGTTGCCCAGTGGAAAGAGGCAGGCATGCTGATTCCACGTCTTGGCTGTCACTCATGAGCTGTGTGACTTTGGACAAAACATCTCTTTTATAAGATTACACTGAGGCTGGGCACAGTGGCTCACGCCTGTAATCCCAGCACTTTGGGAGGCTGAGGCGGGTGGATCAGTTAAGGTCAGGAGTTTGAGACCCACCTGGCCAACATGGTAAAACCTCATCTCTACTAAAAATACAAAAATTAGCCAGGCATAGTGGCTCATGCCTATAATCCCAGTTACTTGGGAGGCTGAGGCAGGAGAATCGCTTGAACCTGGGAGGCAGAGATTGCCGTGAGCCGATATTGCGCCGCTGCACTCAGCCTGGGGGAGAGAGAAAGACTCCATCTCAAAAAAAAAAAAAAAAGATTATACACTGAAAGAAAGGCTTGGGTTTTCTTTCTATTTAAGGGATATCAGAATTAATTGCTTTAATCTATGGGAAGTTACCTTTTATGTTCAGTAGTACTCATGGAGTTAGGAACTGTTACTGATTTGTTCTTTGGAGTTCTTTGCATGTGATATGAACTCAATGGAGAAAACATTATTCACTTAGTGTGGTGTAATAATTAGTGAAAATATTTGTGACATAGCTGCCTCAGCAAAAGTTGATTTACTTTCTTTCTACATGAAAGTGTCAAAATATCTCAATTTACTATTAATTTTAATATGACACTATTAGATTTAAACTACCTTTACTTCTTAAAACAAGATTTTAACCCAGAGTTTGTTTCAAAGAAGGAGGCTGTATGAAGATTGATCTTCTAATAAAGAATTAAATGTTTTGACAGCAGATGTTTTAAAATTTCAGTATATGAAAGAAGAACTCAAACTCATCTTAAATTCAGATTCCTGGCTCTGTCTTAAGGTTCTGATTCTGCAGATTTGGGTGGGGCCCTGGAGTCTGCACTGCAGCAGTCTTTCAGATAGCTCTGCAGTCATCTGACTTCTGGACCACCAACAAAGCCCATTATAAGAAGTATTCTTTCAGAGAGCACAACAGTTTCATTAGCCAGTTTAGTTATGCCGTAGTTAGAGCTGACAAAGCTGAACTTCTAAAATAGTTTTATTGAGGTAAAATTGACTTATAATAAACTGCACATATTTCAAAAGTATACTCTTACAAGGTTGATGTATGTAACCATCACCATAAGATAATGAGCATCTCTGTCACCTGCAAAAGCTTCCTCTTGCCTTTCCATTCCTACCTTCTCTCCTCATTCCTGTTAACAACTGATCTGCTTTATGTCACTGTAGGTTAGTTTTCCTTTTCTAGAATTTTGTGTAAATAGAATCCTATAACCTGTACTTTTTTTAGTGAGGAGGTATCTAGCTTCTTTCACTCAGCATAATTATTTTGGGACTCATCCATGTTCCTTTTTATGACTAAGCAGGAGTCCAGTGTTTGCATAACCACAATTTGTTTATCCCTGCTCCTGCTGATGGACACTTGGGTTGTTTCAATGTGGGGCTATTGCACGTAAAGCTGCTGTGAACATTTGTGTGCACGTGTTTGTATGGATACCTTCAGAATTAAATTTGTAAGGTTTCACGCAACTTTCCACACTTTTCTTTCAGAAAGTCATCGGGTGGTACAGATTCCGGCGCAACACGCAGCAGCAGATGTCCTACAGAGAGCAGGTTCTTCACAAGCAGCTCACCCGCATCCTCGGCGTGCCTGACCTTGTCTTTCTTCTCTTCAGCTTCATCTCTACTGCCAACAATTCAACTCATGCTTTAGAATACGTACTCTTTAGACCAAATAGAAGGTAAAGCTTGCTTTTCCATCTGCCTCACATATAAGAAGGACGTTGGGACCAGGCACAGTGGCTCGTACCTGTAATCCTAGCACTTGGGGAGACCAGGGCAGGTGTATCATGAGGTCAAGAGATAGAGACCATCCTGATCAACATGGTGAAACCCAGTCTCTACTAAAAATACAAAAATTAGCTGGGCCTGGTGGCATGTGCCTGTAGTTCCAGCTACTGGGGAGACTGAGGCAGGAGAATTGCTAAAACCCAGGAGGCAGAGGTTACAGTGAGCCTAGATTGCGACACTGTACTCCAACCTGGCGACAGAGCGAGGCTGCATCTCAAAAAATAAAAATAAAAAAGAAGGACGTTGGTACAGGTCGTTGAGGTTCATGTCAAAAATGTGCCTTATAGTGTACTTTATGCTTTTTTTTTTTTTTTTTTTTTTTGAGATGGAGTCTAGCCCTGTCACTCAAGCTGTAGTACAGTGGTGCAATCTTGGCTCACTGCAACCTCCACCTCCCGGGTTCAAGCAATTCTCTTGCCTTAGCCTCTCAAGTAGCTGGGATTACAGACACACACCGCCATGCCCAGCTAATTTTTTGTATTTTTAGTAGAGACAGGGTTTTGCCGTGTTGACCAGGCTGGTTTCGAACTCCTTACCTCAGGTGATCTGCCTGCCTCTTTTATGCATCTTTAAATAAAAGCTTTTATTATTCTCTTTAGCTCTTTTTGTGGTTAGAAAAGGTATTTTTCTTTTCTCTTTTTTTTTTTTTTTGAGTTGGAGTTTCACTCTTGTTGCCCAGGCTGGAGTGCAACGGCATGATCTTGGCTCACCGCAGCCTCCGTCTCCTGCGTTCAAGCGATTCTTCTGCCTCAGGCTCCTGAGTAGCTGGGGTGACAGGCATGCACCACCATGCCCAGCTAATTTTGTATTTTTAGTAGAGAAGGGGTTTCCCCATGCTGGTCAGACTGGTCTTGAACTCCTGACCTCAGGTGATCTGCTCACCTCAGCCTCCCAAAGTGCTGGGATTACATGCATGAGCCACTGCGCCCAGCCTAGAGAAGGTATTTTTCTGTCAGTTATTTACATAAAATTATTTTTCGATCAAGAAGCATTAATAAGACATGTTTATTATGCATAAATTCTTATAGGAATAAATAGCTGGAAATTGTCATTTACGTCTCCAGAATCCACTATGTGGAAATGCAGTTTTATTGCTGTGGAGTCTGATTATAATTTTGAAACGTAAATTTCAAATACAAAATTGTAAAATTGATCCACCTGCTGGTTAATAAGGGTTTTGCATTGTGAACTTATTAAAGCAAAAAAAAAAAAAAAAAAAAAAAAAAGAATATATGATTATATGATCATGTTGTCTGTTTACAAACAGCCGAATGGTTTCCCTCTGGAGGTTTATTTGTTGTAGAATAAATTAAGTTGACATCAGTGAAAATAATTGTTAATTGTGAAAATGGCTTTTGTAAGATTTCATTTTGTAATCTGTAGGTATTTCTTGAGCATTTATAACAGGCTCAGCATTGAGTCAGTCACTGGGTATACAAAAGATGTGTGAGGCATGACCTCTGCTCTCAAGGAGTTGATAAGCAAGGTTCTACTTTACAAGAAGGGAAAAAATTTCTAATTCATGTATCTTTGAATTGTCTATAGACGAAGGTGCTCCATGAGACCTTCCTGTTAATCAGTGTCAGCAACTAAGACTCCTATCACCATGCCCCATTCTTTTTTTAGTTAATTAACTTTATTTATTTTAATTTTATTATTAATTTAGAGACAGGGTCTTGCTCTGTCACCCAGGCTGGAGTACAGTGACACTATCATAGTTCACTGCAACCTTGAACTCCTGATCCTGTCACCTTAGCCTCCTAAGTAGCTGGGACTATAGGCACATGCCAGCATGTATGCCCTTTTAAATATTTAGTTATTTAGAGATGGAGTCTTGTCTCACTCTGTTGCTCAGGCTAGAGTGCAGTGGCACAATCTTGGCTCACTGCAACCTCTGCCTCCTGGATTCAAGTGATTCTCCTGCCTCAGCCTCCGTAGTAGTTGGGAATGCAGGTGTGCACCACCACGCCCAGCTAATTTTTGTATTTTTTAGTAGAGACAGGGTTTCACCATGTTGGCCAGGCTGGTCTCGAGCTCCTGACCTCAGGTGATCTGCACCCTTCAGCCTCCCTAAGTGCCGAGATTACAGGCTTGAGCCACCACACCCAGCACCCCTTTTTTTTAAACTGTCAATCTCACTTGTACATGATAGAATGGTACATTTAACATGATCTCTTTCTGAATTTTTCCCATAGGTATAATCAAAGGATATCACTTGCTATTCCCAATCTAGGAAATACTAGCCAGCAAGAGTACAAAGTGTCTTCAGTGCCAAATACTTCTCAGAGTTATGCCAAAGTGATTAAAGAACATGGGTAAGTTGAAAGGTAAAGTGCTGGTTTTTTCTTTTATCAGCAATATTTCTTTGGTTAATAACATTTAAAGGTGTATGGAAAAATGTAAAACCAGTTTGATATGATTAAAATTGAAGAATACAGTAAGGTAATTATCTGGATACCACCAGCGTATATCAAAATTATATTCTTGTTGAAAAGATAATTTACGAATTTTTTAAATCATTTGGCACAATGATACAAAAGTTTTGGATAGAGTATTATTTCTGAGATTCTAAAAGCTAACCATAGTCACTGAAGAATACATACCTGTTTATTATTTTTTAAATGACCTTGGTAACATGGGTTCTTTTTTATTTCTCTTCCATGATTCTTGTTGTCTGGGCATTATTCCTTAAGCACTTTAATGTTTAGATGGAGGCACAGCATTTAAACAGTAGAATAAAGTGGAAGAGATAGGAAAAATGCCTTTCTGTTTCACAGCAGCTACGATAACCTTGTGGCATCTTTTTTCTCTTTGTCTTCTAGTACTGACTTTTTTGACAAGGATGGAGTAATGAAAGACATCAGGGCGATTTATCAGGTTTATAATGCACTTCAGGAGAAAGTGCAGGTAACTGATTTATTTATTAGTTTTCATCTTATTTGTCTTGCCCAAAAGCTTTTAATTCTACTTTAATTATCTTCCAACTGACAAATAGAGTTAGAATCCGAAAGTCAGAATCTGTTTTCTTTTTATTTTATTTATTTTTTTATTTTTTAATAGAGATGGGGTTTCACCATGTTGGCCAGGCTGCTCTTGAACTCCTGACCTCAGGTGATCCGCCCACCTCAGCCTCCCAAAGCGCTGGGATTACAGGCATGAGCGACCGCGCCCGGCTCAGAATCTGCTTTCCCAGAATAGAGTCAGGCTGTTGACAAATACTTACGGCCCCATTCGTGATAGCAGTTTTTCTAGGAAACTGTATTCCATATTTAAGGAAGGCTTGCTAAGAACACAGCTGTCTCCATCAGTTATATTCTAAGTAGAGACTATATCAAAAGGCACTCATAACTGGTTGCAGCTCTGCCTCTTCATCCTAGTTCACTCACTTTGCCCCAGCTGCCTCCATCGAGTGGGAGAGTCTCAGTGGAGCCTGTTCATTCCTAGTCGTTATGCAGCAGACATCGATGGAAACATCTCCTGTGAGCCAAATACTGAGCTAGGTGCTAATGATACTTTCCCACATTCTTTTCATCATCCCTGCTGTGTTCTCAGGAGTAGTTTACTCTAAACCCTAAGAACAAAAGAGCCTTTAAGCTTGCCTTTTGAGTACAGCAAGGAAAGTGGTAAAGTTGATGAAGCTCTCCCAGACCTAGAGAAAGCCTGACTTTAAGGAAAAAGGCTTTGGCCAGGCATGGTGGCTCACACCTGTAATCCCAGCACTGTGGGAGGCCTAGGCAAGAGGATCGCTTGAGCCAAGGAGTTCGAGACCAGCCTGGGCAACATAATGAGACCCCATTTCTGTAAAAACATTTAAAAATTAACCCAGTGTGGCATGCCACCTATAGTCCCCAGCTACTTGGGAAGCTGAGGCAGGAGGATTGCTTGAGCCCAAAAGGTCAAGGCTGGACTGCAGTGAGCTACACTTTTGCTGCTGCACTACAGCCCGGGTGACAGAGTGAGTCCCCATCTCTAAAATATGAAATTAAAAGGATTAAGGCCTCAATGAGTAGAAAGAGGAATGAAGGCAGGTAATGAAAAGGAGGAAAACAGGCTGAGTTCAACGCAGGGCAAAAGGAGAAGCATACAAGAGCCAATTCCAGTCTAGTGTTCCAAACTAGGGTCACTGTGCACCGACCAGTGTAGGGAACTTTATACAGGCTCACTGGTAACCAGCTTACTTTCTGGAAGCTTCTGGTATTTCTGCTATGGAAGGAACGTACAGTGGAAAACAGCTTTTTGTCCTGAATTCATGACCATGCCCTTTTCAGAATATTAGCACTGGCCAAAAGTGGCTGTTACATTTCATTGTTGATTGAATAAGCCCTGCTTTGAAAATACCAAATCACATAGAGTGTTCTCGGGATTATAAATGGCTAAATTACATAGAAGCAGTCTCAAATAGCTATCTTTTATTAAACCTTGACTTTGAAAGTTTTTTTCAACTTTTCTTTATGAACATTTTCTGGTAAACTGTCTTATCTGATTTTTCAGTGTTGGTAATAAAAGTTGGAAGCATCTTATTTCTGTCTTATCTTTTGTTCTTCCTTTTATGCTAAACTGGTAACAAGAGTTCCCTTTTCATTTCAGTAAAAATGGTTAATCAAAGGAAAAGAAAACATCTTTCCTATCTTAACCCTATTGGTCAAGAATTTATAAGCTAAATAGCATAATCATCTTACGCAAATCAGTGAATAATAACAATTCTAATCTTTTGGGCTTTCGTGATTTTGTTCTACCTTATGTGGCTGCTTTTAAACTCCATAAACCATCTGGGCTTTTTCTGGAGTTGTAATCCGCACTGAATTTATGGAATGCCTTGAGCTTGAACTTGCTAACCTTGCTTGTTGTCATTTTTTTCCTCAGGCAGTGTGTGCAGATGTTGAAAAGAGTGAGCGGGTTGTTGAATCTTGTCAGGCAGAAGTGAACAAATTAAGAAGACAAATCACTCAGAGGAAAAATGAAAAGGAACAAGAAAGAAGTAAGTCTCTTGTTAATTTTACCATTTGGTATCAGGGGAAAGTTGTTTTAAACATCAGATTATATCATACAATAAAGGGTGTGCCTGTTCCTATGCTCAGCAAGTCTCAGAGGAGCCTGACTGGGGCAGAGTAGTCTCTTGTTAAGCTCCTCTGGAGGGCAAGTGCCGTTTTTCGTAGTTACCCCTAATTCTCTGACACTTGAAGAAAAACAAAACTGAAGGTAGAAAAGCTGAAGTGGAAATTAGAATCAATCCCAAGAAGTTATTGATACGGATTTGTGTATATATTGACAGTTGGATCTACTTACAGGGAACGTGGTGGGCATTACTAAGTTAACCCTGGCGTGCCCAGCAGGCAAGCACTGTTTCCTGCCTTAAATATAGCCTCATAAAGGAGCTATCGAATATTCTGTCAGCTTTATGTTCGGTCACAGTAAAGGTTTTAAATGTCTAATTTTGGTAGCCATGGATGGATAGACACCATTAGGCTGAGGAACCAAGTGGTTGAAAATTAGGCCGAGGAGCTTAATAATCCCAGCATAGGAGACATGTTTACTGTAACACCACCAAAATTAATATCTGTGTGTAAAACGTATAAACGCATGGCAGATAATATCAAGTGTTAAAGATAAGGTTGGGGCTGACCTTTTCTAATTTAATAAGAATATCTATAATCCAATTAAAATGTAATTTATGTTTCCAGGCAAATATAACAGTCTAATTTACTGTTATATTTTTCTAGAAATAATCAGAAATGCAGATAGGGCCGGGCACGGTGGCTCACGCCTATAATCCCAGCACTTTGGAAGGCCAAGACGGGCAGATCACCTGAGGTCAGGAGTTCAAGATTAATCTGGCCAGCATGACGATACCTTGTCTCTACTAAAAATACAAAAATTAGCCAGGCATGGAGGCACCCACCTGTAATCTCAGCTGCTGGGGAGGCTGAGACAGGAGAATCACTTGAACCCGGGAGATGGAGGTTGCAGTGAGCCGATATCATGCCACTGCACTCCAGTCCAGCCTGGGTGACAAAGCAAGACTCTGTCTCAAAAAAAAAAAAGAACAAAAAAAAAAAAAAAAAGGCTGGGCATAGTGGCTCACGCCTGTAATCCCAGCACTTTGGGATGCTGAGGTGGGCGGATCATGAGGTAAGGAATTCGAGACCAGCCTGGTCAACATGGTGAAACCCAGTCTCTACTAAAAATACAAAAATTAGCTGGATGTAGTGGTGGGTGCCTGTAATCTCAGCTACTCAGGAGGCTGAGGCAGGAGAATCGTTTGAACCTGGGAGGTGGAGGTTGCAGTGGGCTGAGATATCGCCATTGCACTCCAGCCAGAGTAACAGGGCAACACTTTGTCAAATAAAAGAAAGAAGGGAGGGAGGGAGGGAGGGAGGGAGAGAGGGAGGGAAGGAGATAGGAAGGAAGAAGACAGGGGAGAAGAAGACAGAAATTTTTATTTTTATTTTTTAGAGATGAAGTCTCATTCTGTTGCCCAGGCTGGTCTCAAACTCCTGAATTCTAAATGATCTTCTTGCCTTCGCCTCCCAAAGTGCTGGGATTACAGGTGTGAGCCACTGTGCCTGGCCAAAATGGAATTTAAAGTAGTTAACAAAAGTAAAATAATTGAATAAATTTTTTTTTTTTTTTTTTTTTTTTT
>NW_022436953.1:27933361-27959408 GCF_009761245.1 Sapajus apella
CTGGGATTACAGGCACGCGCCACCATGCCCAGCTAATTTTTTGTATTTTTAGTAGAGACGGGGTTTCACCGTGTTGACCAGGATGGTCTCGATCTCTTGACCTCGTGATCCACCCGCCTCAGCCTCCCAAAGTGCTGGGATTACAGGCTTGAGCCACCGCGCCCGGCCCCTGAATAAATTACAGTATGTTACAAATATGTATAATTTGCCAATTTACCGTTGTAAATTTTCTTTGAATTGTGGTATATATATGTATGATAGAATATTATACAACCATTGAAGTGAATTTGAGTTAATGCCCAATATATATTTTAAGTAAAAAAACTAGGCCTACCATGGTGGCTAACGCCTCTAATCACGGCACTTTGAGAGGCCGAGGCAGGTGCATCACTTGGCGCCCAGGAGTGTAAGACCAGCTTGGGCAACATGGCAAAACCCCCTCTACTAAAGAAAGAAAAAAAAATTAGCCAGGCATGGTGGCGTGCACCTCTAGTCCCAGCTACTTTAGGAGGCTGAGGTGGGAGAATCACCTGAGCCCAAGAGGTCAAGGCTGCAGTGAGCCAGGATTGTGTCACTGCACTCCAGCCTGGGTGACAGAGTGAGACCCTGTCTCAACAAACAAAAAACTAGGATATAAAACAGTATAAACAGGGTCATCTCAGCCATGTACAGACAAACATGTACATGTACAGACAAACACTCAAAGCTGGGTAATAAAACCGGAGTTCAACAAGGATTAGTGACTTCTGTAATACAGCTAGGAAGTAAGGGCCTGATATTTACAATTTAGGTCTCTTCACTTGAAATCCTGTGCTCTTTTTATCCTGATGGTGTTATTGGGGTGATGGAATTGTGGGCAGCTTTTATTTTCTTTCTTTGTTTCTAAATGTTCTAAATATTGCACAAGTGTGCATCAGTTGTATAGTAGTTTTTAAGAAAAATTTAAATGTTACCTAGAAAAACCTTCAAGGCTATATAGACTATGTGGGTTCTTTCAGAACATTAATAGAGTAAAGCTGTGGGTTCAGTACCTACTTAACAAATAGGGCTTTTAAAGTTTTAACGAGAAAGAGGTGTATAAGTGTATTATGACAGGTAGCTATAAATAAATTGGTTTTCTGATAGGATGCTGCTGAGAAAAGAATCTCACACTCCCATGCCGTGTACAGGACGTTACCATTTCAACCTTGGGGCCCCACAGTGTCAGGCAGTGAGCCCCACACCCGGGAACTAGCACAGGATGTGGAGTGACACAGCCTGCATTCTGAGTCTCAGGCCCACTTCCCGCTGTCCCCAGAGTCACATCACCTCACCTTTCTGAACTCTGGTTTCTTGGCATATATAATGGAAACCGTAATAGTAATGATAATGATAACACTTCAGAAATTTGTCGTGGGCTTAAATGAATTTAATGTTTAGGGAAATGCTTTGTAAATTATAAAGCACTATGCAATTGTAAAATAATTAGTAGCAGTCAACTTCATTGCCCCACTGCTACTTTCCAGAACGTTTGGGTTGACCCTGTTATATATTGAGATGAAAAGCTGTGAGAATCTAGAAAGTGTTAGAAGTTTCTTTGTTTTCATCCAGGATTGCAGCAGGCAGTGTTAAGCAGACAGGTGCCGTGTGAAAGTTTGGAACCAGCGTTCAGTCCTCGGATGCCCTATTCTGGGTTTGCAGCTGAAGGTAGAAGTACCCTTGGAGATGCAGAGGCCTCTGATCCTCCTCCCCCCTATTCTGATTTTCACCCAAACAATCAAGAAAGTACTTTGAGCCACTCTCGCATGGAAAGGAGTGTTTTTATGCCTCGACCTCAAGCTGTGGGCTCTTCCAATTATGCTTCCACCAGTGCCGGACTGAAGTATCCTGGAAGTGGAGCCGACCTTCCTCCTTCCCAAAGAGCAGCTGGAGACAGTGGCGAGGATTCAGACGACAGTGATTATGAAAATTTGATTGACCCTACAGAGCCCTCTAATAGCGACTACTCACATTCGAAGGATTCTCGACCCATGACACATCCCGACGAGGACCCCAGGAACACTCAGACCTCCCAGATTTAACTAAACAAAAGAAACTCTGCACCTAGCACTGTTTTTCTTCATTGCTTACCGAGAGGGTTTTTGATAACTTAATCTGGGGGGAGAACTGCTTTCTCAGATACCTTGACTCCCAAGAAGAGAGTCCTTGTGCACAGAACTGGTAGGAGCCTCCATCCGCTGGTGTTTACCTTTGGATGTAGGGTGCAAGTTTCATGACAGAATAATTAAGATAATCAAATTGTCCTAATTCTGGTGCGATTCATGGATGTACTGGTAAATTTAGGCAAAGTGAAACTTATCAGTGTAGTTTCTGTTCTTTAAAATAAATTGGAAATTAGAGACTAAGCACAATTAGTCTATAAATGTTCTATAAATCAAAAACTTACCTCTTGCACTATCATGCCTTGAAATTTACTTTTTCAAAGGGAAACAAGTTTAGCAGCAGCCTTCAAAGAACTTCTTTCTATGATGAGCCAAATTCATCTTTGCCAGAAAAGAAATTTTGTTAATTCTAAGAAGCCTGATTGGAACAAATCAGATATACCTTCTCTTGTCTGCATGAATTTGTGAGATCAAAAAAGAGGGCTTTCAACTTTTTTCTACTAGCCTGATATGTATTATCACTTAAAATGGTTGCCTTTAAAAAAAAAAAAGTAGAGATACTAACTACCAGTAAGTAATCATCAAAATAAATATGTCATAAAATAAATTAATTATTTTTTTCTTGGTGGATTACAGTGACTGCTGTGTTGCACTAGCACATTTATGGTCTCTGTTCTGGAATCTTAAAGGACACACAGCTGTGGATAACAGAGGGAGTTATGTACCAGACCTGAGTTTTATAATGAACAGATTCCAGACACGGTAGGTTTAGCTGAGTTCATACAGAAGGGATATAACTCATTTAGATCTTCTGACAAATCCTAGTGTTAGTTTTATTTGTGGAGGAAAGACATTTAATAATAAACTGTTTGGGAATATTGGTGAATAAAGATTCATTTTCAAGCTGAATAACCATACTTATTTTAAGTTGCCATTTGGGGAATAATCACAGTATGTGTAGAGACTCTCTTGGGATGCACTTAAATTTTTATTTAATGACTACTTGTTTTCTAGTTTTGCCCACAATGTGTGAAACCACTAAGACACTCAGGAGCATGTCGGCTTCTGGTTTGGAAATGGCAAGACCCGCCATTTATGACAAGGACGGCCACAAGGTTAATACTTGGAGTTTAACTGCCTTTCCTTTGAACTAGTTAAAACCTGTAAGAATAAAGAAGTTGTTGGAGAGGCTTAAAATCTGGGTTCTGAAAAAGTAGTTTCGGTTTATAGGATAGACATTTACTCAGCTCCAGTTCCAGTGCTAAATTAGACGATATGATACAGACCAAAAGTGAAACGCTACAACTGCCATTCCTTGGATAGCCGCTCTGTGGGCGTCTGTATGTTAACTACTCTCCTGGTTTTGTTGGCCTTACACCACTGCCATTTGATTTAAAGTGCTGCAGACCACTGTCTCTGCAAATGTGTTCCAGTTGTGATCAGCTACCTACCCACTCAGCAGCTTCAGCACCAGCGTGAGTTTATTTTTTGAGTGCCATTGCCATCTCCTTGGTTCAGGTTTTGACATTCAGGAAAATATTTTTATTTTGATGCCATACTGAAACCTACAATGTATATCTGACAAAGCGGTTAAATGTGACAATAAAAACTTACTTAATCACGGTACCGTTGTTTTCATGTCTGTCTCGGCACCGGATGAGGCCTTGCCCCAGTGTACTCATCCTGGCAATTCATAATGAACTTGGAAGAGCTTTTTAAAGGGTATCAAAACTCACCTCATACAAAGCTTTTGTCAGGCTGGTTTCAGGAGAAATCCAGGAACACCACTTGCTCAAATGTTCTGTTTTTTTTCAGAAGTTTCAGTTTCCAAAACGTTTCTGTTGATTTCAGGTTACCTACAAGACTAAGTATCAATTGAGTATAAAACCGAGTCTTGGAAAGGGCCCTAAAAGGCATCTTCCACAGAAGAACAGATCTTGTTTAAAGTGATTCCTCAGCCTGGATCCCCTAACAATGGAGATACTGTAGAACTTGTTACCCAAGAGTGTCTTAGGAATTGTGGGGTCACTTTAGAAGGAGGGTCGGCTGGCTAACACATGTATTCTGGATTCTAAGGGTGCCATTCCGATTGAGTGATGTGTATCTCTTCCGAAATGCAAGGGGAGAGTGTTTCCAGCAGGGTTTTAACGTGCGAATTACAGCGTTTTAGGATTCTACTCAACACCTCCAAGAATTTGGAGAAAAGGAGACTGGATTCTTTCACTTCAAAGTCTGGAAATGCCCAATTACGTATTGTAGTTGCTTTTTCTGGAGTCAAATTAAAACAGAAATCTCATCCCCAAATATTCAGGATATGTATTTTTTAATTGCAGACACAGTGGGGCATTGACCATAACTGCTTTAACAAAAATATTTAAATTGTCTTGTAAGTCTGTGTTTTAAGGAGATAAAAAGAATCTGAGATGATGTGAAATAAAAATATAGTGGAAATAACTCATGGTTATTAACTGTGTTCTGGGTCTGACTTACGTGGTTGTAGGTTTCATTTCAGTTACTGAAAGATCTTTCTTTTTTCAATAGGATCTGCTTCGTCCTTTCCCATAGCAAACTTGAATTCTGCCAGACAGGCAGGAAACCTGAAGGCAAATGGATTTGTAAATGTGGTGCTAATAAATAATGAAAAATGTTTACTTATCAACTTTATGACACACAGATTTTGGAAAAATCTAGGATGTAGCTTAGCTGTCTTCCTTTTATACAGTGATTTTTGTAATGTCCTAAATAAGGTGAGTCAGGACATACAGTACCTCCAAACTGGGTTACTCTGGGGTTCTTCTGATCCCTAGAGATGGGGGGAGGAGTACCTTCTAGCAGTGAGGCTTTGTAACATCTGCAAGCAAATGTCCCTCTGGATGCCAGATGTGACATGTGGTCCAGAATGTAGTGCTTAACAAAAGAAAGCTCATTGCAGTATATTTGTAATAGCAAAAACCAGGAAGTGACATGAATGCTAATGTAGGGGAATGGTTAAATTTTGATACACTCCAGAAGAAATAGTCTTTGCAGCCATTAACAATATTGAGGTAGAAATCAAAAAGATGGGTGGGCACAATGACTCAGACCTGTAATC
Source organism: Sapajus apella (assembly GCF_009761245.1). Lineage (NCBI taxonomy): Eukaryota > Metazoa > Chordata > Mammalia > Primates > Cebidae > Sapajus > Sapajus apella. The sequence continues at coordinate 27,938,594 of NW_022436953.1, forward strand.
CCAGCACTTTGGGAGGCTGAGGTGGGCAGATCCCTTGAGCTCAGGAGTTCAAGACCAGCCTGGGCAACATGGTGAAACCCCATTTCTACTAAAAATACAAAAAGTAGCCTGGCGTGGTGTCGAATGCCCATAATCCCAGCTACTGGGGAGGCTGAGGCACGAGAATCACTTGAACCCTGTAGGTGGTAGTGGCAGTAGCTGGAATCTTGACACTGCACTCCAGCATCTTTAGGCTTCAATCGAATAACAAAAAAAAAAAAAGATTTCTTGGCCGGGTGTGGTGGCTCGTGCTTGTAATCCCAACACTTTGGGAAGCCGATGTGGGCAGATCACAAGGTCAGGAGTTCGAGACTAGCCTGTCCAATTTCTTTCTACTAAAAAATACAAAAGTTACCCTGGCATAGTAGCACACGCCTGTAGTCCCAGCTACTAGGGAGGCTAAGGCAGGAGAATCACTTGAACCTGGGAGGCAGAAGTTAATGGTGAGCTGAGATCATGCCATTCCACTCCAGCCTGGGCGACAGAGTGAGACTCTGTCTCAAAAAAAAAAAAAAAAAAAAAATTCTTGACATGGAAGACACCAAATAAACCCAGGTTTCCAAACGGTATGTTTGATCTGATTTTTGTGGGGAAAAACTAGTATTGTTCTTGATAGAAAACAATCTGGAAGGATATTCACCTAAGTGTTTACAATGTTGTCCCAAGATGTGGCAAGATGGATGATTTTTTTCTCTTTCACTTGTTTGCATTTTATCACTTTTCTGCAGTTAGTGTTTATATAACAAAAGACTTCAGAAATGGTGGTCACTGATTACATGAGTTATTTCATGCACACCACCTTAAAGGCGATGCTGGAAACATTCTTGATTCTCTGGGTTTCTTCCCCACGCTTGAATTTTTCAGCTCTGTGGCCAGCATGAGATCAGCCTTGGTGGGGCTGCTGTCTTCCCTGCAGTCAACCTTTATCTCATTTCCAGATAAAAATCGCATTTTGTTTTGCCTTGACACTGATCTTTTTTTTCCTAATAAATCTGGAGCCTGTTCAACTTTACTTAGTTCAGAACCCATTTCCTAAATTTCCGAGAAACACTTAAGAAATAACTTCAGAGATTGAAGGTAATTCAAAACTGGAGCAATTCTTTATATTTTTCTTAAGGCAAATGTGTCTACTGCAACATGGATGTTTTGAGTCTTAAAATGTAAGGTGGATCTCCTTGGTTTTGCAGATACTCTCTTTGCAAGATTCTTTCTTTTTTTTTTTTTTTTTCTGAGACACTGCACTCCAGCTCTGTCGCTTAGGCTGGAGTGCAGTGGCACAATCTTGGCTCACTGCAACCTTTACCTCATGGGTTCAAGCGATTCTCCTGCCTCAGCCTCTCGAGTAGCTGGTATTGCAGGCGTGTGCCACCACAGTCAGATAACTTTTGTATTTTTAGTAGAGACCATGTTTTACCGTGTTGGCCAGGCTGGTCTTGAACTCCTGACCTCAGGTGATCTGCCTGCCTCGGTCTCCCAAAGTGCTGGGATTACAGGCGTGAGCCACCACAGCCAGCCTGTTTGAAAGATTTTTGTGTCATGCTTACAGGAAAGGCTGGACAATGCCTTTCCTGCCAGGTTTTCCCTTAGGTTGTATTAAGTATTAGGAGATGTAGACCCTTGTTAGTCCAGTTCACATACAAACAAGTCTGGGAGGTGTTTTATTGCAAAGTAAATCTGTACAAATTTGGGACATTTGTTGTGGCCAACCAGTTGTGGGTTCTGCTTGGTAGAGATGGAGCCATTCGGTCTCAACTGATGTGAAGCATGATTTATCTGTACTAGAATGTGTATCATCCAAAAGATCTTGTCCAGAGCCAGACGAGGTGGGTCACGCCTGTAATCCCAGCACTTTGGGAGGCTGAGGCAGGTGGATTACCTGAGGTCAGAAGTTCAAGACCAGTCTGGCCAACACGGTGAAACCTTGTCTCTACTAAAATTACAAAAAATTAGCTTGGCATGGTGGCGGACACCAGTAATCCCAGCTACTCGGGAGGCTGAGGCAGGAGAATCGCTTGAGTCCAGGAGGTGGAGGTTGCAGTGAGCTGAGATTGCGCCACTGCACTCCAGCCTGGAAGTAAAAAAAAAGGATAGGATTGTGACAGATTGAGATGAACTCTTTAAGGGTTGTGTAAAATGCATCTCCTAACTTCCTATCTTACATGTGTGCCAGGAATCTACGCTATGCTTATTATTTCCAGAGAGCCGTTACTTAACAGTTCCCGAGTTACACTCACATAGACATAACTTGAAACTATGGACAAAGTCTTTTTTGTTTGTTTGTTTTTGTTTTTGAGACAGAGTGAGGCGAGATCGCACCACTACACACCAGCCTGGTGACAGGGCAAGACTCCGTCTCAAAAAAAAAAAAAAAATTGTAAAAATGGGGTCTCACTTTGTTGCCCAGGCTGCCCTCAAACTCCTGACCTCAAGCGAAGTTCTCGTGTTACAGGTGTGAGCCACTGCACCCGGCCTACGTTTTAAATTTCATTCAATTTTAATTCATTCAAATCTAGATTTAAGAAGCTGCATGCCGCCGGGCGCGGTGGCTCACGCCTGTAATCCCAGCACTTTGGGAGGCCGAGGCGGGTGGATCACGAGGTCAAGAGATCGAGACCATCCTGGTCAACATGGTGAAACCCCGTCTCTACTTAAAATACAAAAAATTAGCTGGGCATGGTGGCGCGTGCCTGTAATCCCAGCTGCTCAGGAGGCTGAGGCAGGAGAATTGCCTGAACCCAGGAGGCGGAGGTTGCGGTGAGCCGAGATTGCGCCATTGCACTCCAGCCTGGGTAACAAGAGCGAAACTCCGACTCAAAAAAAAAAAAAAGAAGCTGCATGCCATGTGGCTAGTAGTTACCATATTGGACGACATAGGATGCTGACCCCTCATTTCACAAAGAGAGAATAACCGAGGCAAGAGTAGCATGGTGATGGGCCCAAGGTCACAGAGCCACTGAAAGACCCAGAGCCCAGGCCTCCTGCCTCCTCTTACAGCTGTGTCTGCTCCAGACCATGACGGGCTTGGAGAATGTCAGCTCAGGAAGGACAGCAGAGATCCTCTCCGGCAACATTCGTCCCAGATTGAAATAAACAAAGAACAGGCTGGAGCATTTGCTCTGAGCCCCCACGGGGCTTGGCATCCTGCTCAGGAAGCATGGCTGTCCTTAGCCCAGCCCGGGACGTTCTTCATAGTGTCCTGGCACCTTGGATGCAGGCTGGCCAGAGTGGGAAGGGTAAGGGGACTTGCCTGGGGCAGCTGCAATCTCTGTGGCCCTTGTCCTGGTAAGCACCCTCCTCCCCCTGCTCAGGCTGTGACAGGGAAGGCTGTATCCAGCAGAAGTCAACCTCATTTCTGCAGCTCATCCACACCTTCCACCTGCTCAGTCCTTGGCCTGCCTGCTCATGGGTACCCAGGTGGAGGATCAAATTAATCCCCTTTTTCATCCGGAGGCTGGCATTCAAATCTCCACCCACCCAGGGAGAGTGGGCACAGAGTTACGGGCGAGGCTCAGTGACATCCAAGCCCTCAGGAGAAGGGGGATGGCAAGAGAGAGCCCTGGCACCTTGCTGTAGCCATCTGCTCCTGACCCGGCCTGAGTGCGCTGTGCCTGAGCAGACGCTGGGAGAGGGTGCTCCAGGCACCGGGAGACCAGGTGGGACCCATTGCAGCCCCATTTTCTTAGCACCTTCTCTCTCCCCTTCACTCTTTCTCTTTTCTGTTCTCCATCTCTCCCTCTCTCACCACCCCTTCCCTTCCCTTCTCTTTTGTTCCAGTAGGTTTTTATCAAGGTGTAACATATATACAAAAAAGGACACAAACTATACATGTATTTCTTGTCAGATTTTCACAAAGTGAACATATCTATGTAACAGGCACGAACATTAAGAAACAGAACATTTGGCCAGGCATGGTGGCTCACGTCTGTAAGCCCAACACTTTGGGAGTTTGAGGTGGGTGGGTCACCTGAGGTCATGGGTTCAAGGCCAGCCTGACCAACATGGCAAAACCCCGTCTCCACTAAAAATACAAAAATTAGCTGGGTGTAGTGGTGCATGCCTGTAATCCCAGTGACTTGGGAGGCTGAAGCATGAGAATCACTTGAACCTGGGAGGCAGAGGCTGCAGTGAGTTGAGATCTCACCCTTGTACTCCAGCCTGGGAGACAGAGAGTGACTCCATCTCAAAAAAAAAAAAAAAAAAATTAGCTGGGCATGGTGGTGGGTGCCTGTAATCCCAGCTACTCGGGAGGTTGAGACAGAAGAATCACTTGAACCTGAACCTGGGAGGCAGAGGTTGCGGTGAGCTGAGATGGCACCACTGCACTCCAGCCTGGGCGACAGAATGAGACTCTCAAAAAACAAAGAACAAACATAAAAACAGAACATGCCTGTGGCTTACATGCCCCTTCATGTCCCCCTTGGTCGTTACCCCTCACTCCGTGATCCTCTCTCAACAGAAATTGATTTTGTCTGGTTGTAGACATCCCTGCTTCTTTTACCCGACATGATGCTTGCATGATTGATTCAGGTTATTGAGTACCTAATGGCCAACTGTTGATGGACATTTGAGACTTTTGAAAGGAGGGTGCCAATGCTGCCGGTGTGAACATTCTCGTTGTGTGTTTTGGGAAACAGATGTCAGGTGTCTGCATTTATTTGGGGTCTATGGATAGCTAAGGGAGAACTGCTGGTGAGAAAGGCTGCAAATATTCAGCGTTAGTAGATACAGTCGACAGTTTCTCAAAGTTGTCCTGCCAGTTCACACTCCCACAGCAAAGAGTGGGCCTTCCAGGAACTCCATCTTCAACCACATCGGTATTGTCAGTGTGAATCGTGTAGGCCATTCTGCCTAGCGTGTAGACGCTGCGATTTGCAGTTGCATTGCCCCGGAAGCTGAGGAGCCTGTTTGGTCCTGCACTTGTTTTTCTGCCATGCTGTCTGTTTTTTCTTATAGATATTCCAGATATGAGGTTTAAAATATACATGCATGTCAATGTATATGTGTGTGTGTGTGCATGTATGTATATATACACACATATATACAAACTATCTTCTTTCTCCCATTTAATAGCTTGTCTTTTTACTGTTTTTTTGGGTGGAGGGAACAGAGGGTCTTCCTCTGTCACCCAGGCTAGAGTGCAGCGGCACAATCATAGCTTACTGCAGCCTCCACTTCCCAGGCTCAAGTGATTCTCTCACGCAGCTAGGACTGCAGGTGCACACCAGCACTCCCGGCTGATTTTTTTTTTTCAGTAGAGGCAAGGTTATGCCATTGGTCTCAGACTCCTGGACTCAAGCAATCCTTCTACCTCCACCTCCTGAAGTGTTGAAATTACATGTGTGAGCCACCTCACCAGGCCATTTTACTCTCTCAAAAATGATTTTTGCTGAACAGAAATTCATAATTACAATCTAGTCTAATTTACCAATTGTTTTCCTTTATGGCTCTTTTAGTATCTTGTTTAATAAATTTTTACCTAGGCCGGGCGCGGTGGCTCAAGCCTGTAATCCCAGCACTTTGGGAGGCCGAGGTGGGTGGATCACGAGGTCAAGAGATCAAGACCATCCTGGTCAACATGGTGAAACCCCGTCTCTACTAAAAATACAAAAAATTAGCTGGGCATGGTGGTGTGTGCCTGTAATCCCAGCTACTCAGGAGGCTGAGACAGGAGAATTGCCTGAACCCAGGAGGCGGAGGTTGCGGTGAGCCGAGATTGCGCCATTGCACTCCAGCCTGGGTAACATGAGTGAAACTCCGTCTCAAAAAATAAATAAATAAATAAATAAATTTTTACCTACCCAAGGCCATGAAACTTTGAGTTTGTTTTGGGTGGTTTTTTTTAAGAAGCTTTATTGTTTTAACTTTTCACATTTTAACTTTTGTATATGGTATGAAGGAATAGTTATATTTTTTGTATATTTTGTAATCTAAAGGCCAACATTTACTTTTTCCCTATGAATATTCAGACAGTCTGGGCAACATGGGGAAACCCCATCCCTACAAATACAAAAACCTTAGCCAGGCATGGTGCATGCACCTGTAGTCCCAGCTACTTGGGAGCAGGAGGTGGGAGGAATGCTTGAGCCCAGGAGGCCAACGCTGCGGTGTGCTCTGATTGTGCCTGTAAATAGCCACAGCACTCCAGCCTAGGCGACAGAGTGAGACCCTCTCTCTCAAAAAAAAAAGAATGTCTAGATGATTCAGCCCCAGTTGTTAAAAATTATCCTTTCCTACTGCCCTGAATTATTATGTTTGTCATAAATCAGACACAGATCTGTTTCTGAGCTTGCTTGCTTTCCTTCTTTCTTTCTTTTTCTTTCCTTCCTTCTTTCTTCTTTCTTTCTTTCCTCCCTCCCTCCCTCTCCTCCCTCCCTCCCCCTCCTTCCTCCCTCTCCCTCCTTCCCTCCCCTCCCTCCTTCTTTCCTTCTTTCCTCCCTCCCCACTACTTCTTCCCCTCCCTCCCTCCCTCCAGCCTGCCCGCCCTCCCTCCCTCCCACTCTCTCTCTCTCTCTTTCTTTCTTTTCCTTTCTTTTCTTTTCTTGACAGAGTCCCATTCTATCCCCCAGGCCGGAGTGCAGTGGCCCAACCTTGGCTCACTGCAACCTCCACCTCCTGGGTTCAGGCAATTCTCATGCCTCAGCCTCTCGAGTAGCTGGGATTACAAGCGCCCATCACCATGCCCGGCTAATTTTTGTATTTTTAGTAGAGATGGGGTTTCGCCATGTTGGCCAGGCTGGTCTCAAACTGCTGACCTCAAGTAATCTGCCTGCCTTGGCCCCACGAAGTGCTGGGATTACAGGTGTGAGCCACTGCACCTGGTCTGAGCTCTCTTTTGTTCTAGAGGTCTCTTTATCTTAATGTAGGCTAGCAATAACTGTTACTGTCTGGTAGTATAAATCCTGTAGCTTCGTTCTTGGTCACTCTTGGCTGTTTGCATTTCCATATATATGTCAGAATTAGGTTGTCAATTTTTGCATGTCCCATATAATCTTGCTGAGATTTTAAAAATATTGCATTGATGCTATAGACCAGTTGGGAAGAATTGACATCTTTACAATATTGAGTCTCCTAATCCATGAACTAGCTGTCCATGAATTTTGGTCTTGATTAATTTCTCCGCATACTGCCTTGGACTTGGTAAGGAGAGCTTGCATGCCTTTCATTTGTTTTGCTCCCAGGTGGTCGATGTGTATTTCATGTTTGTATGCACATCTGTATTATTGTAAATAGTATCACTTAACATTTTTACATTCTACTTGTTTGTTCCGAGTGCATGGAAAGGCAAGTGACTTTTGTTGATGCTGATCTTGTATTCAGTAACCTTGTTAAATTTGATTATTAATTCTTTTCTTTTCTTTGATTACTAATTCTAAGAGTTTACAATTGTTTTCCCTTCTGTGTATACAGTCATGCTTCCTGTCAATACAGACAGCCTTATTTCTTCTTTCACGGTCTGTACACTTTTCACTTCTCTTTTTACCTTTCATACTTGCTTGGGCCTCAAATATAATGTTAAATAAAAGTATGTATCTCATGCTTGATCTCAGAGAGAAAGCTTTCAATTTTCCACATTCAGTAAGATGCTTTCTGGCCGGGTACGGTGACTCACACCTGTAATCCCAGCACTTTGGGAGACCAAGGCAGAGGGATCACTTGAGCTCAGGAGTTCGAGACCAGCCTGGGCAATGTGGTGTGAAACCTCATCTCTACAAAATACACACACACACAAATTAGCTGAACATGGTGGCGTATGCCTATAATCCCAACTTACTCAGGAGGCTGAGGCATGAGAATCGCTTCAACCTGGGAGGCAGAGGTTGCAGTAAGCCGAGATGGAGACATTGCTCCAGCCTGGGCAATAGAACAAGACTCAGTTTCCAAAAAATAAATAAATTAAAAAAAATAAGATACTTTCTGTAAATTTCTTTTTTGGCAGATATTCTATGAGACTGAGAATGTTTCCTTAAACTTCTATAATCTTTTATTTTCTTTCTTTCTTCTTTCTTATTTCTTCCTTTTTTTTTTTTTTTTTTTTAGGTACTCAATTGCCGCAGCCTCCATCCCCCAGGCTCAAGCCATCCTCCCATCTCAGCCTCCTGAGTGCTGGGACTAGATGCACGTGACACCACGCCTGGCTAATTTTTGTATTTTGTGTAGAGATGGGTCTTGCCATGTTGCCCAGACTTATCTCTAACTCCTGGGTTCAAGCCATCCACCTACCTCGGCCTCCCAAAGTGCTGGGATGACAGGCATGAGCTACTGCACCCAGCCTTATTCCTTGTTTTCTGGTAAGTTTCTTTTTATTACTATAAATGAATATAAAATGTAATCAAACACATATGATTTTCTCCCTTTTTGAGTTAAATGTGGTAAATCATATTGATTGATTTTTAAAAGTTAAAATAATCTTTCATTTGTAGAATAAACCAAGTTTCTTGTTAAAGGTATTCACTTTGCATATCTCACTGGATTTCATTTGCTAATATTTTGCTAAGGGACTTTATATCCATGTTCCCGAAAGAGATTCACCTGTCATTTTCCTTTCTTATCACATTCTGGCCGGGCACAGTGGCTCACGCCTGTAATCCCAGCACTTTGGGAGATCGAGGCGGGCAGATCACCTGAGGTCAGGAGTTTGAGACCAGCATGACCAACATGGAGAAAGAAACCCCATCTCTACCAAAAATACAAAATTAAATTGCTGGACCTGGTGATGGATGCCTATAATCCCAGCTCCTCAGGAGGCTGAGGCAGGAGAATCGCTTGAACCCGGGAGGTGGAGGTTGCAGAGAGCTGAGATCGAGACATTGTTCTAGCCTGGCCAAGAAGAGCGACACTCCGTCTCAAAATAAATAAATAAAGAAATAAATAAACATCCTGCTCAGGTTTTAAAATCAAGATTATATTGGCTTTGTAAAATCAGCTGCGCAGTGTTCCATTTATTACCATTCTCTGGAAGAGTTTGTGTAACACTGGGGTTATTTTTTCTTAAACTGTTTGAAATAATTATCTGGTGAAGCCATATGTGTCTGGTTGTATGTGTGTGTGTGTGTGTGTGTGTGTGTGTTTATGTGACCTGATCATGGCTCACTGCAGCCTCAAACTTCTAGGATCAAGCAATTCTCCTGCCTTAGCCTCACGAGTAGTTAGGACCACTGTTGCCCAGGCTGGAGTACAGTGGCATGATCTTGGCCCATTGCAAACTCTGCCTCCCAAGTTCAAGCGATTCTTCTGCCTCAGGCTCCTGAGTAGCTGGGATTACAGGTGTGCGCCACCATGACTGGCTAATTTTTGTATTTTTAGTAGAGATGGGGTTTCACCATGTTGGTCAGGCTGGTCTCAAATTCCTGAACTTGTTATCTGCCCGCCTCCCAAAATGCTGGGATTGCAGGCCTGAGTCACCAATTCCCTTGGCTTTCTTTCTTTTCTTTTAGAAATGGGATCTCACTATGTTGCCCAGGTTGATTCAAATTCCCAGGTTCAAGCGATCCTCCTGCCTCAGCCTCCTGAGTAGCTGTGACTACAGGTGCATGTCATCTTGCCTGGCTTTTTTTTTCTTTTTTTCCTTTGAGAAGGGTCTTTATGTTGCCTTCATTTAAAAAAAGATATTTTCCCTTTCTTTCTTCCTTTCTTCCTCCCTTCCCTTCCCTCCCTCCCTCTCTTTTTCTCCCTCCCTCTTTCTTTTCTTTCTTTCTTCCTTTCTTCCTTTCTTTTTCCTTCTTCCCTCCCTCCATCCCTTCTTCTTTTCTTTTCTTTCTTTTCTTCCGATGGAGTTTTGCTCATGTTGCCTAGGCTGGGGTGCAATGGCACTATCTTGGCTCACTGCAACTTCTGCTTCCTGGGTTCCAGCGATTATCTGCCTTAGCCTCCTGAGTAGCTGGGATTACAGGTGCCGACCGCCATGCCTGGCTAATTTATTTATTTATTTTTTTTGGTATCTTTAGTAAAGATGGGGTTTCACCACCTTGGCCATGCTGGTCTTGAACTCCTGACCTGATTCACCCGCCTCGGCCTCTCAAAGTGCTTGGATTACATGTGTGAGCCACCATGCCTGGCCCATGTCTGGTAATTTCTTTTTTTTAATTTTATTTGTTTATTTTTTTTCTTTTTTTTTTTTTTTTTTTGGAGGGTTTTTTTTTTTTGTTACCCAGGCTGGAGTGCAATGGCGCGATCTCGGCTCACCGCAACCTCTGCCTCCCGGGTTCAGGCAATTCTCCTGCCTCAGCCTCCTGAGTAGCTGGGATTACAGGCACGCGCCACCATGCCCAGCTAATTTTTTGTATTTTTAGTAGAGACGGGGTTTCACCATGTTGACCAGGATGGTCTCAATCTCTTGACCTCGTGATCCACCCGCCTCGGCCTCCCAAAGTGCTGGGATTACAGGCGTGAACCACCGCGCCCGGCTATTTATTTTTCTTTAAAAAATTTTTTAATTGTTTTTATTTTTTAAAGTAGAGATGGGGTTTCTCCATGTTGGTCAGATTGGTCTTGAATACCCGACCTCAGGTGATCCACCCGTCTCGGCCTCCCAAAGTGCTGAGATTACAGGTGTGAGCCACTGTGCCCGGCCTGCCTGGTAATTTCTAAGTAGGTACTGGACATTGTACAATTTGTGTTTTTGATTGCTATATTTTGTTGTATTCCTTTAATGAATGTTGGGCTGTGTTGTGGTGGACAGGTTATGGATGGATCAGTTGAGGGCTATTAAGCTTTTTAAGAGCATGGTGTCTAAAATTTTTAAAGAGAGAAATTTAGAAGCTCAAAGAAATTTTAAAAATCTGAATACATATTCTTCAAAGCTACCCCCCAAAAACTAGGAAGAGAATATGAAAGTCTGTTAGTTTGATGAATTACTGGGGAAGTTTTGGCTTCTACTGTGGGAAAACTTTTTCACAGTTGCTGGCAGATTTTATTAATTTTTTATTTTTATTGTGCTCAAATAGCAGATCTCAAATGTTTTGGTCCTAGGACCTCTTTAGACTCTTAAAATATTTGGGGACCCTAAAGAGCTTTTGTTATGTGGATTATATTTATCAATGACTTCTATTAAAAATGAAAATCAAGGGCATTATATTTATTTTTATTTTATTGTATTTTCTAAAAAGGTAGAGATGAGATCTTGCCATATTGCCCAGGCTGGTCTCAAACGAATCAACTCAGGCATTCTTCACATCCTGCCTCCCAGAGCGCTGGGCTTTGCAGGTGTGAGCCACTGCACCTGGTTACAAAATTGAGGAAACTTAAAATTTTCATCCATTCGTTTCTGAAATAACAAACTGACACAAGAACGGAAAACCAAACACCACACGTTTTCATTCATAAGTGGGCATTGAACAATGAGAACACGTGGACACAGGGAGGGGAACATCACACACCAGGACCTCTGGCGGGGGAAGTTGAGGGAGGGATGTGTGTACACCATGGCACGTGTATACCTATGTATATAAACCTGCATGTTCTGCACACGTACCCCAGAATTAAAGTATCTTAATTTAAAAAAAACAAAAATAACAAACCCACTAATGTGAATACAAATAACATTTTTAAGTGAAAAGTAACCATATTTTCTTTCCTTTTCTTGTTTTTGTTTTTGTTTTTGAGAAAGAGTCTTACTCTGTTGCCTAGGCTGGAGTGTAGTGGTGTGATCTCTGCTCACTGCAACCTCTACCTCCTGGGTTCAAGCGATTCTTGTTCCTCAGACTCCTGAGTAGCAGGGATTACAGGTGCCCACCACCACACCCAGCTAATTGTTGTACTTTTAGTAGAGACAGAGTTTCATCATGTTGGCCAGGCTCGTCTCAAACCCCTTACCTCAAGTGATCTGCCCACCTTGGCCTCCCAAAGTGCTGAGATTACAAGTATGAGCCACCGCACCCAGCCAAGTAACTACATTTTCTAAAACGAAAACACTTAGTAAGAACAGTAGTATTATTTTACACTTTTATAAATCTCCTTAATGTTTGGCTTAATGGAAGACAGATTTTCATATCGGTTTCTATATTCAATCTCTAGCCCCTCAAAAAACTCCATCATACACTCATAAAATAATAAGAGTAGAAAGAGGTAAATAACAATTTAATAGTATTACTATCATTTTCTTTTTTTGAGACAGAGTCTTGCTCTGTCACCCAGGCTGGAGTACGGTGGTGCAATCTTGGCTCGCTGCAACCTCCGCCTCCTGAGTTCAAGTGATTCTCCTGCCTCAGCCTTCTGAGTAGCTGGGATTACAGGCACCCGCCACCACGTGTATTTTTAGTAGAGATGGGGTTTCACCATGTTGGCCAGGCTGGTCTTGAACTCCTGACCTCAGGTGATCCACCCACCTCAGCCTCCCAAAGTGCTGGGATTACAGGCATGAGCCACCACACCTGGCCAATTTAATATTATTATTAAAGCAGTTTGGGCATCATGAACCCCCCTGAAAATGTCTCAGGGACTCCAAGGAATCTCTGAACCACACTTTAAGAATTGCTACTTTAGAAATCAGTGTCCTTACGAGAGCAGTTGGTTCATAATGAAAACCTGCTCATGGAAGTCAAGCTCATGGGTGAGGCAAGGCCGAGCGTTGGCAGTAAAGCTGCGATCACTGGAGTGGCAGTTCCTGGAACTGCGAGCGTCACGTCTGTCAGCTCTTCACTGCCTCCTCCTGTGGCATCTCAGCTCTTTCTGCTGCGATCATGTTCCTCTTCCTAATGTACATTCTTTAGAAGCTTTTTTTTTTTTTTGAGACAGGTGTCGCTCTGTCGTCCAGGCTGTAGTGCAATGACAAGATCATGGCTCACTGCAGCCTCAACCTCTTGGGCCCAAGTGATCCTCCCATCTCAGCCTCCAGAATTACCAGGACCACAGGCGCATACCATCATGCCCAGCTAATTTTTGTATTTTTTGTAGAGATGGGGTCTCCCTATGTTGCCCAGGCAAGTCTCGAACTCCTGGGCCCAAGCGATCCTCTTACCTCATCCTCCCAAAGTGCTGGGATTATAGGCAAGAGCCACTGCGCCCAGCCAGAAGTTTCCTTTTTTTGGAGATAGGGTCTCACTCTGTCCCCAGGCCGGAGTGCAATGGTACAACCTTGGCTCACTGTAACCTGAGCCTCTTGGATTCAAGTGATTCTCGTACCTTAGCCTCCCAAGTAGCTGAGATAACAGGCATGTGCCACAACATCTGGTTAATTTCTGTATTTTTTGTAGCGATGGGGTTTGGCCATGTTGGCCAGGCTGGCCTCAAGTGATCTGCCTACCTTGGTCTCCCAAAGTGCTGGGATTACAGGCATGAGACACCGTGCCCAGCCCCAGAAGTTTCTTTAGTGAGTCTCTGTTGGTGGTAAAGTCTCCCAGGTTTGTTTATGTGAATAATTTTATTTTCATTTTCACCTTTGAAAAATACTTTGTCTGGATTTACAATTCTGAGTTGCCAGTGATTTTCTCCCCCTGGAAGGCATTAGCCTACTGCCCTGTCCTTCATAAGGCTGCTGTCAGTCTAATTTTTTTAACATGATCCATTCATTCTCTCTGATGGCTTTTATTTTTATTTTTATAGAGACTGGGTTTCACCATGTTGACCAGGATGGTCTCGATCTCTTGACCTCGTGATCCACCCGCCTCGGGCTCCCAAAGTGCTGGGATTATAGGCATGAGCCACCGTGCCCAGCCTCTGGCTGCTTTTGTGATTTCCTTGCCTTCAGTGTGCCCCTGTGGTGTAGATTTGAGGCAGCTTTCAACCTTGTGTCGACTTTTTCTGAGGTCATTCTCTCCATGCCCTTTTTGGATCTGCTATTTCACTATTGTTCAGAATAGTCAGTTTCTTTCCAATCCCTTTTAAAAATCAGCATTGCAGTCTTACATGGAAGAATTTTATGGGCTTCAGTCCTCAGAATATGCCATTCTACATCAAACCACTAAAAACATAAGTTATTTTAATGAAGCGTTTAGTCTATTTACATTTATATAATGATATGTTTGTATTTAAATAGAAGACTTTAATATTTATTTTCTTTTTCTTTTTTTTTTTTGAGACAGAGTTTTATTCTTGTTGTCAAGGCTGAAGTGCAATGGCGAAATCTCAGCTCACCGCAACCTCCACCTCCCTGGTTTGAGCAATTCTCCCGCCTCATCCTCTTAAGTAGCTGGGATTACAGGCATGTGCCACCACGCCCGGCTAATTTTGTTTGTATTTTTAGTGGAGATGGGGTTTTGCCATATTGGTCACGCCGGTCTCGAACTCCTGACTCCAGGTGATCCACCTGCCTCAGCCTCCCAAAGTGCTGGGATTACAAGCGTAAGCCACTGCGCCTGGCTTTAATATTTATTTTCTATTTATCTTATCTGTTTTATTTCTTTTTTTTTCTCTTTTTTGCCTTCTTTGGAAAAATCAAGTATTATTTTAAGTTTAGCTGTCTCAGGAGTCATCATATACTTTCAAACAGACTCTGTGCATGTGTGTGTGTGTTTATCTGGTTTTTCTAGTTGTTTTCAGGGGGAAAATTGGCAGGCTCAAAGCTATTGCATCACAGCTGGAAGCAGAATCCCTGATGAACTCTTGAATGGGGCTTTGCTGCAAGTGGGTCATAGCTGAAAGAACTAGCTGTGAAGAGCTTGGACCCCAGCTTCACGCACACCAACAAGGTTGCATTTTTACGCAGTATAGACTCAGAGCCACATGGGGGGCAGGAGCAGGGTGATTTAGCAGAAGGTGGCGCATGGGCAATTGGGCCTCTCAGACTAGGAGTGAATTCTGGCTTGGCACTTTTACTCTCGGTGAGACTTTGAGCCAGTTACCAAGTTTCTTTCTTTCTTTCAGTTCTTTTACTTTTTTTTTTTTTAGAAGGAATTTCACTCTTGTTGCCCAGGCTGGAGTGCAGTGGTAAGATCTCAGCTCACCGCAACCTCCGCCTCCTGAGTTTAAGCAATTCTCCTGCCTCAGCCTCTCGAGTAGCTGGGATTACAGGCATGAGCCACCACGCCTAGCTAATTTTGTTTGTATTTTTAGTAGAGATGGGGTTTCTCCACGTTGGTCAGGTTGGTCTCAAACTCCCAGCCTCAGGTGATTCACCTGCCTTAGCTCCCAAAGTACAGGCATGAGCCACTGTGCCCAGCCTTACTTTTTTTTTTTTTTTTTTTGAGATGGGCCTTGTCCTGTCACCCGGGCTAGAGTGCAGTGGTATGAACATGGCTCACTGCAACCTCAACCTCCTGGGCTCAAGCCATCTTCCCACCTCAGACTCCTGAGGAGCTGGGACTACATGTGCATACCACTATGCCCAGCTGATTTATTTATTTACTTAAGAGACACTCTCACTCTGTCATCTAGGCTGGAGTGCGGTGGTGCGATCTCAGCTTAGTGCAACCTTGATCTCCCAGGCTGAAGTGATTCTGCCACCTCTGCCTCCTGAGTAGCTGGAACTACAGGTAGAGATGAAGTGTCACTGTGTTTTCACTATATTGCCCAGGCTGGTCTCGGACACCTGGGCTCAAGCAATCCTTCTGCCTCGGCCTTCCAAAGTGCTGGGATTACAGGTGTGAGCCACTGTGCCCAGCCTTTTTAAATGTTTTATAGAGATGAGGTTGCATCATGTTGCCCAGGGTGGTCAGAAACTTCTGGGCTCAAGTTGTCCTTCCACCTCAGCCTCCCAAAGTGCTGGGATTACAGGTGTGAGCCACTGCACTGAGCAGCCTATTTCTTTATGAAATAGGGACCATACCACCCGCCTCACTGGGATGCTGTGGGAATTAAATTTTGCCTAATTTTTGTTGTTGTTGTTGTTGTTGTTGTTGTTTTGAGACAAGAGTCTGGCTCTGTCACCCATGCTGGAACGCAGTGCCACGATCTCAACTCACTGCAACCTCTGTCTCCTAGCCTCAAGCCATCCTCCCACCTCAGCCTCCTGAGTAGCTGGGACTACAGGCGTGCATCACCATGCCTGGCTCATTTTGGTACGTTTTTGGTAGAGTTGGGTATTCACCATGTTGTCCAGGCATGTTGCCTCCCAAAGTGCTAGGATTACGGGTGTGAGCTACCACCCCTGGTCTTGGCTAATGTATGGAAAGTAGTTAGTACTGGCCGGATACTAAGCCAGCCCTGAAGAAATGGATGGTGATGATGTTGTTAAAACAGTTGGGCCTCACAGGGCCTGTGGCTCATACCTGTGGTCCTAGCTACTTGAGAGGCTGAGGCAAGAGGATCACTTGAGCCTAGGAGTTCAAGACTAGCCTGAGCAACATAGTGAGGCTTCATCTCAAAAAAAAAAAGAAAAGAAAAGAAAAAGAAAAATCACTGGCCTCTCAATCCTTAGCATTTTGCAGACCACCAAAGACCTGGAAGGGGTCAGAGGCTGCTGCCTGGCTGGCCCAGCTATTGGAAAGAGGCCTGGGGAAAGGTAGGAAGAACTGTGCTTTCCATCCTGGAGCGGGCTGCCCTTCCCAGCCCAGGGTGGGTGTGCTTGGGAGTAGGATCCTCTGCGCATGTGCAAGGAAGCCCTCCCAGGACCACAGCCCAGGTTATGCTTGACCTCTTCCCCTAAGATTCCCATGCCAGTCTCCTGCCTCCGCCAACCTGTTTTCTCCCCAGCCAGGGCAGGCAGATCAGGTCCTGCTGGCTGGCTTTTGAAGACCTGCTTTTAACTTAGCCCCATGGCTGGGATAGGGCCAAGTGAGGAGACCTCGTGAGGCTAAGCTAATCAATGCCCTGAAGTGACATTTCTCTTATCAGTGGTTCTTTACCCTGGCTACATGTCAGAATCCCCGGGTGAGCTTTAACAAATGCCACGCTGGGGCCCATCTCTGGGGCTTCTGGAGCAGAGCTGGGGCCATTGGCAGGGTTCAGGAGCTCAGCAGGTGATTTTATGTTTTTTATTTTTTTTTTGAGACAGAGTCTCACTCTGTTACCCAGGCTGAGTACAGTGGCACCATCTCGGCTCACTGCAACCTCTGCCTCCTGGGCTCAAGAGATTCTCCTGCCTCAGCTTCCCAAGTGGTTGAGTTGACCGGCACCCACCACCACGCCTGGCTAATTTTTGTATTTTTAGTAGAGACGGGGTTTCACTTGAACTCTTGACCTCAGGTGATCTGCCCGCCTTGGCCTCCCAAAGTTCTGGGATTACAGCGTGAGCCATTGGACCCAGCCACAGCAGGTGATTTTAATGAGCAGCCAGTCTAAGCCTCCAGTCATTCAAATATGTAGCCTGTTGAGGCTGGAAGAGCTCCAGAGCCCCTCCCTCTGGCCCTCATCCTCCATGGGGAGATTGAGGCCTGTGAGGAGCACGTGGGCTGGGAATGAGGCTCTGTTTCCTGCCCTGCCTGGGACCTGAGACTACATTCCCTTTTTAGAGCACAGCGTGGCAGTGAGCCAGCGTCTCAGCCCCAAAACAGGTCAGGCCAGGGAGGAGTCCAGGCCTGGTGACCACAGCTGCTGTCACTCACAGCACACCCACTGCCAGGCTCTGGGCGGGCACCTTCCTTGCATCACATAGGTGGCATTATCCACGCTCTTTGGTGATGACAGTGAGGCCCACTTGGCCAAAGGCCACCTGGGAGGAAGTGACCCAGCGAGGAATCATCCCGAAGCTGCCTGATGGTGAGGCCTGCGTGTGTCCCATGAACCCTTCCTCTCTCCCTCCCTCCCAGGGGAGACCACCAGTGCAGGAGTCAGCTGACAAGGCCCCTTCCTGGCACTGCCAGCCGGGCCAGCAGGAGGAGAGAGAGGCAGGAGCAAAGACCTGCTCATCTGAGCCTCGGTGTCTCTGGCAGTCCAAATGCCATCTGGTCCTCAATGCAAATATATTTCTAGGAAATCGTGATGTCCAGACTGTGACAGCCTCACCTCTGTACACTTATATAATCATTAACAAATGTCTGCCATTAAAGAGAAATGACTGTCATTTGACACCTATTCTTCATTTCCAAACATAGATATTTACCCTCCTCCTGAAAAGAGGGGATTCTAAAACAGATGGCTGAGCTCAGCTCTTCCTGATTTGCAGGAAACAATTCTCCAAATGTAAAGGGCTCAACCCAGCCTCCCAGCCAGGGTGTCCTTTGTGTCCACAAGGTGAAGGCTCCTACTTAGATTCAGCTAAAATGACCCTTCATGAAGGAGTGGCATTCTTTTACTTATTTTAATTAATTAATTAATTTTTTAAGATGGAGTCTTACTCTGTTGACCAGGTTGGAGTGCAGTGGTGTGATCTTGCAACCTCTGCCTCCAGGGTTCAAGCGATTCTCTGCCTCAGCCTCCCAAGGAGCTGGGATTACAGGCACCCGCTACCATACCTGGCCAATTTTTTCATATTTTTGGTAGAGATGGGGTTTCACCATTGTGGCCAGGCTCGTCTTGAACTCCTGACCATGTGATCCACCCGCCTCGGCCTCCCAAAGTGCTAGGATTACAGGTGTGAGCCACCACACCCGGCCTATTTATTTTTTGAGACAGAATCTTGCTCTGTCATCCAGGCTGAAGTGCAGTGGCCCAATCTCGGCTCACTGCAAACTCTGCCTCCTGGATTCAAGTGATTCTCCTGCCTCAGCCTCCCGAGTAGCTGGGATTATAGGCACGCACCACCATGCCTGGCTACTTTTTGTATTTTTAGTAGAGATGGTGTTTCCCCATGTCAGCCAGGCTGGCCTTGAATTCTTGACCTCAAGTGGTCTGCCAGCCTCAGCCTCCCAAAATGTTGGAATTACAGGCATGAGCCAATGTGCCCAGCCAGCCATTGTGCCCGGCCCCAGCCTTTCTTCTAGAGGAATGTGTTTAACTATGTTACCAGGAAGTGCAGTCTTCCACCTTTTAGATGACAAAAATGCTTCCAAGGACACAAGGCATTCAGGCAGCTTCGGGATGATTCCTGGCTGGGTCACTTCCTCCCAGGTGGCTTCTGGCCAAGAGGGCCTGACTGTCAGTGCTGTAGGAAACCCTTGAGGGTAGACGATGGGGGCTTTGAGGTCACACGGCAAGTGCTGGGCCCAGCTTGGCCACTGACTGCAGGAATTTGGACAGATCGTTTCTCCCTGCGTCTCCACCTCCCCACCACTGCCCTCTGTAAGGGAGCTAGGGCAGCTCAGCAGTCCATGAACCTGGCCACCCATCAGGATCACCTGGAGAGCTTTTTGGTCTGTTGCCTTTTAAACCCCTCGTCTCCTCTGAAGCACAGCCAGGTTTGGGGACTCCTGGCCAGCAGGATGCTGAGCCCGCAGCTCTCACGGTTTGAGTGTCTGGTGGAAAGCTGCAAAGCCCTTGGCCCGCCAGCATGTCTGACCTGATGTTTTTTGCCCACTTCAACTCCTGGCGTGTTGTAATGATGACAGATCTGATCATCCTGGGATGGCCCATTCAGGCTTAGAACTACATAGTTGACATTCGTCAAGCCCTTAGGAGGGGCCAGGCTTCCTCACACTGGTTTCTCGTTTACCCCCCAGAACGTACTAAGAGGTAACTACTGTTACTAGTTTTTGCTTATGGCTAAAGAGACCAAGGGACAAAGTATCTTGCATGCCTTTAGGTTGGGACTTGATGCGTGGAGCCACGACTGGAACTTGGAGGGTCTGGCCCCAAAGCTAGTGGCAATAGTCACTCCATCACTCAGTCAAAGAAATGGGGCCACCCTGGGGATGCAAGGTGAACCCAGCAGGAAAATGGTTACTTCCCTGTTGGAAATAGATGCTGGGTGCTGCAAAGAAAAATTAGCACTGAGACAAAGGATCTTTCAGCAATGCAATTTTTACTTCCTGGACTGCAGGAAGGGTACCCTTGCTAGCCACTGTGCCATGAGAGTACAATCAACAAAGGAAAACACACACATTTATCCCTTAGGCATTTGGGGTCATCCTTACTGCTGTGTCTGATCTCTGTTGACTGGAGCCAGACCTCACAATCTAAACTAAAACCTAACCGGCTAACAACTTAAAACTTTTCTTTTTTTTTTTTGAGACGGAGTTTCGCTCTTGTTACCCAGGCTGGAGTGCAATGGCACGATCTCGGCTCACCGCAACTTCCGCCTCCTGGGTTCAGGCAATTCTCCTGCCTCAGCCTCCTGAGTAGCTGGGATTACAGGCACGCGCCACCATGCCCAGCTAATTTTTTGTATTTTTAGTAGAGATGGGGTTTCACCATGTTGACCAGGATGGTCTCGATCTCTTGACCTCGTGATCCACCCGCCTCGGCCTCCCAAAGTGCTGGGATTACAGGCGTGAGCCACCGCGCCCGGCCCAACTTAAAACTTTTCTAAACAGGTAAAAGCAATAGAGAGCTGGGATGTGCCTGTGAGCACGTCCAGCACAGATATCTTGGTTAAAGTACAGTGACATAGAATGTACTATGTGACTGTAAGCACAGCATGTCTAACAGCTACATAGAATAGGGATTAACAAAGAGTTATTAGCACACTTATTCTTTTTTTTTTTTAACAACTGGTAATCAGTTTATTAAAATAGCTGACTTAAGCATCTGCAATGGTGACTTCCACCTCAACTCCTGGCTCAATGCTGTTGGAAGTCATGTGCTTAACAATCTCAGAAGGGCTGTGCAAGTCAATGAGTCGCTTGTGGATTCTCATCTGGAAACGATCCCATGTCTTAGAACCTTCGCCACAAGGAGTTTTTCTTGTAATGATTCTCAAAGTCTTGGTAGGTCCTTTCACTTTGAGATTCTTTTCCTTTGCTCCTCTGATCACGTCAGTACATACCTTCTCCAGGGATTTTATGTTGTGGCTCATTACAGTGATTCAGATTTGGTGAATTGCCACCTCTGTTTCCACAGGTGTTTTTCTGGTATCCTTAAAAGGCAT
>NW_022436953.1:27959418-27972601 GCF_009761245.1 Sapajus apella
CAACAACCACTGCATCTTCCTCAAAGAGCAGCACACTTATGCTTTAACAAGAAAGGAAACTTAAAAAGGAACTTTTCTACTTCCCACATTCCCCGAAGCATCACAGTCTTCTCTCCTTGCGCCCAGGTATCTCCTGATAGGGACGTTTTACTGTGTTCCTGAAAGGTGTGGAGGGACCTGGTTCAGTCTTTTGTTTTATTTATTTTTGTTTTGAGACAGAGCTTCGCTCTGTCACTAGGCTGGAGTGCAGTGGTGCGATCTTGGCTCACTACAACCTTTGACTCCCTGGTTCAAGCAATTCTCCTGCCTCAGCCTCCCAAGTAGCTAGGATTACAGGCATGCACCACCATGCCCAGCTAATTTTTGTACTTTTTTTTTTTTTTTTTTTTAGCAGAGATGGGGTTTCACCATGTTGGCCAGGATGGTCTTGATCTCCTGACCTCGTGATCTGCCTGCCTTGGCATCCCAAAGTACTGGGATTACAGGTGTGAGCCACCGTGCCCAGCCAAGCCTTTGACATTGTGGCCAACAATCACAAGTACATCTCATTCCTTCCAAAATGGGTGTGTCACCTGCATGCCTTCCTTCTCCCTATGACCCCAGAAGAGATTGCTCTGGAAGGTGCCCACATGTGGATGGGAAGCATGAGAGGCAGGACTCCGGGCACATCAGCGGACATGGACACATGGCTGCCATCTTCTGCCTCTTGATTAGGTAGTTGTCAGCCTCGCTCTTGGTCTGGATCCTTCTGGTGGGCGTGGCCAATCTCCTCCCACGTGCCAGCCACACAGAGGCTGTCTCAACCCTGGCTGCTCGTTAAAATCACCTGCTGAGCTCCTGAACCCTACCAATGGCCCCAGCCCTGTTCCCGAAGCCCCGGGATGGACCCTGGCTGTGGTAATTGCTGAAGCTCCCCCAGGGATTCTGAAGTGCAGCCAGGGTAAAGAACCACTGATAAGAGAAATGTCATTTCGGGGAATTGATAGTTTAGCCTCACATGGTCTCCTCACTTGGCCCCAGCCCAGCCGTGGGGCTGAGTTAGAAGCAGGACTTCGAAGGCCAGCCAGCAGGACCTGCTCTGCCTGCCGAACACAGCAGACAGATCACTTTAGGCTAGGAAATCGAGACCAGCCTGGCCAACTTGGTGAAACCCTGTCTCTACTAAAAATACAAAAATTAGCCAGGTGTGGTGGTACACGCCTGTAATCCCAGTTATTTGGGAGGTAGAAATTGCAGTGAGCCAAGATCATGTCACTGCACTCAGCCTGGTGACAGAGCCAGACCCTGTCTCCTTCAAAAAAAAAAAAAAAAAAAAAAAAGGAAAAGAAAAGCCAGTGTGCGGGGAAAGTGTTTATAACCTATAAAGAGATTTGTCTATTTTTAACTTTCTTCCTTCACCCTTTTCCTTCCTTCCTTTCTTCTTCCCTTCCTTCTTTTCCTCCCTGTGTTTTTAATTCTCCCACTGAATCCCCAGACCTTGCCCCGCTGCCTGCCACACTCTTGCAATTGCGTCGGTCTTGTCAGTGAATGCCTCTGACCCTAACTGTCCTCCAGAAGCCCCTCCAACTTTCCCTTTCTCCCCCGCAGCGCCCTCCCCCCACCCCCCGCATGGCAGCTCAGATAATCTCAGAGCCTTGCAATCAGCAGATGGCGGCCTGAACCTTCACCTGCCTGTGTAGGGCCCCATGTCATCACCTGCCTGTTAGGGAGCTGGCTCACCTGAGTCTTTTTGCTTATTTTTTATTTATTTACTTATTTGTTTTTCAAAACAGAGTCTCACTCTGTCGCCCAGGCTGGAGTCCAGTGGCATGATCTCGGCTCACTGCAACCTCTGCCTCCTAGGTTCAAGTGATTCTGCTTCAGCCTCCCAAGTAGCTGGGATTACAGGAGCCCGACACCAGGCCCGGCTAGTTTATGTTTTTTTTTTTTTTTCAAGACAGAGTCTTACTCTTGTCACCCAGGCTAGAGTGCAATGGTGCTATCTCAGCTCACTACAACCTCTGCCTCCGGGGTTCAAGCAATTCACCTGCCTCAGCCTCCCGAGTAGCTGGGATTACAGATGCTTGCCACCACACCTGGCTAATTTTGTATTTTTTGTAGAGACAGGGTTTCACCGTGTTAGCCAGGCTGGTCTCCAATTCCTGACCTCAGGTGAAGATCCGCCTGCCTCGGCCTCCCGAAGTGCTGGAATTACAGGCACGAGCTACCATGCTAGGCCTCACCTAAGTCTTTAAAGTAACAGACTGGTGAATGGGGGTGGTGCATTGGGGAGACAGGTTGGCTGTGTCATGGAGCTGAATGCAGCCAGTAGAGTGCACACACCTCCAGGGTCTCCTTAAACTCAGGCAGACAATGCCATTGGGTGTTATTTCTATCCCTGTGTCAGCCAAAGCCTGAGTCTAGAGCCACTGAGGCACCCATGGGCTCAAGTGCCTGCCGACTTCAAGCACAGCACCGTCACTCTGGGCTCAGTTTCCCCATGTTCCGTAGGCTCCTCTGAGGCCCTTTCCTGCTCTGAAACCGCTGCTCTGGAGCCAGGAGAACCTGAGGGCTGCCCACGTGTCAGGGATTTCCTGCACCTTCCTGCCTGAAGCACCGGGTGTGCAAGAGAGTATCTCCTCTCCACTTCCAGCCACAGACTCACCTCCTGCCCTGGCCAACAAGAATCCCAGCTGATCTCCCAGGGAGGGGGCCGGCTCCATGCAGGGTGCTTCCCACCTACCGCCTCACTGGCTTGTCCTCCCCAAAATGTGGGCCATGCATGAGCCCACCATGTCATCCCTGGATAATGTCAGTGTGAGTCTTTGAAGAAGAAGACACCAGGACAGGATTGGACATGTAAGACAGCGATGGAGGAAATGCTTGTGAAGGATAAGGAGAGGAAGCAGGAGGATCGGGGAGGGCCCTCAGGTGGCAATACAGGTCTCACCCCTGTGTAAGGAGTGGGGAAGAAAGGAGGTTTGGATAGAAAGAGCCTCAGGTCCCCGGAGTTCTAGACCAGCCTGGCCAACATAGTGAAACCCCTTCTCTACTAAAAATACACAAATTAGCTGGGCGTTGTTGTGGACACCTGGAATCCCAGCTACTCTTGGGTGGCTGAGGCATGGTAGTCACTTGAACCTTGGGGGCAGAGGTTGCAGTGAGCTGAGATTATGCCACTGCACTCCAGCCTGGACAACAGAGGGAAACTCTATTTTTAAAAAAAGAAAGAGGCCAGGTGCGGTGGCTCACTCCTGTAATCCCAGCACTTTGGGAGGCCAAGCTGGAGAGATCACCTGAGGTCAGGAGTTTGAGACTAGCCTGGCCAACATAATGAAACCTCACCTCTACCAAAAATACAAAAAATTAGCTGAGGGTGGTGGTGCACACCTGAAATCCCAGCTACTCTGGAGGCTGAGACCTGAGACCGGAGAATCGCTTGAACCTGGGAGGTGGAGGTTACAGTGCGCCGAGATCGTACCACTGTACTCCAGCCTAAGCAACAGAGAAGACACTATTGAGAGAAAGAGAGAGAGAGAGAGAGAAGGAGAGAGGGAGGAAGGAAGGAAAAGGAAAGGAAAGGAAGGAAGAAAGAAGGAAGGGAGGGAGGGAAGGAAAGAAAGAGAGAGAAAGCGAAAGAGAGAAAGGAAGAGAGGAAGAAAGAGAGAGAAAAAGAAAGGAAGAAAGAAGAAAGAAAAGAGCAAGCAAGCCTCAGGTCTCAGTGCAGCTCTGAGAAAATCTCAGCCAGGCTGATGGGGAGACCCTGAGCCCAAGAGCCCAGTGGGGAGTACTGTGCCCTGCAGGAGTGGGCCAGCACCAGCTCTCATCCCCCCTCATGGGCGGGGAGGAGCTAAGGGAAGTGCATCCCAAGGGGCAGTGCTGGCTGTTGGCCACCTGGGCCCCCAGTGGCAGGTTCTCTTGGGGGAGACATGACTGGTGTGCTTCTGTGGCCATTGTGTAAATATTTACCCCACAGAAATGGAAATACCTGTCTACAAAAAGTGATACAAAAATGCTCTTAGCACCTTTAGCATAATCACCACCAACTGGAAACCACCCACCTTCCCGTAGACAGGTGAAGGGATAGAGAAATGGGGCTGGGCTCAGTGGCTCATGCCTGTAATGCCAGCACATTTGGAGGGTGAGGCAGGTGGATCACTGGAGGCTACGAATTTGAGACCAGCCTGGCCAACATGGTGAAACCCTGTCTCTACCAAACGTACAAAAAAATTAGCTGGGTATGGTGGCATGCACCTGTAGTCCCAGCTACTCAGGAAGCTGAGACAGGAGAATTTCTTGAACCTGGGAGGTGGAGGTTGCAGTGAACTGATATCACGCCACTGTACTCCAGCCTGGGCAACAGAGAGAGACGCTGTCTCAAAAAAAAAAAAAAAAAATAGGGCTATATACATACAATGATGGATATGAATTAAAAGGAATGAAGGGGCCAGGTGCGGTGGCTCACACCTGTCATCCCTGCACTTTGGGAAGCCAGAGCAGGCAGATCATTTGAGCCCAGGAATTCAAGACCAGCCTGGGCAACACAGGGAGACCCCATCTCTACAAAAAATTTTAAAATTAGTGGGGCGGGCCAGGTGCTGTGGCTCTTGCCTGTAATCCCAGCACTTTGGGAGCCCAAGGCGGGCGGATCACAAGGTCAAGAGATCGAGACTATCCTGGGCCAACATAGTGAAACCCCGTCTCTACTAAAATACAAAAATTAGCTGGGCTTGGTGGTGCACACCTGTAGTCCCAGCTACTTGGGAGGCTGAGGCAGGAGAATTGCTTGAACGTGGGAGGTGGAGGTTGCAGTGAGCTGAGATCGGGCCACTGCGCTCCAGCCTGGCACCTGGCGAAACAGCAAGACTTTGTCTCAAAAAAAAAAAAATGAGTGGGGCATGGTGGCATGGGCCTGTAGTCCCAGCTACTTATAAGGCTGAGGTGGGAGGATCGCTGGAGCCCAGGAGGTCAAGACTGCAGTAAGCTATGACTCACTGCATTCCAGTCTGGGCAACAGAGTGTGACCCCATCTCTAAAAGAAAATTTTAAAATGTGTAAAAAAAAAGGAATGAAGTACTGGTACATGCAATGATATGGACAAATCTCAGAAACAGTATATGGAAGGAAGCAACACAGAGAATACATAGAATACGATTTCATTCGTAGGAGGTCCAAGAAGGCAAAGTTAATCTTTGGCGATAGATGATTAGTGCCTAGCAGGTGGAGGGACAGGGACTTGTCTGAGAGAATTCACTGGAGTCGGCATGCTCCAGAACTTGATTTGGGTTTGGTTATACTTTGTCAAAACTAATTGAATTGTACTACAAAAGTCTGCATTTTACTGTTTGTAATTTTCACCTCAATTAAAAAAAAAAAGCCTCCACTCTATGGATGAGGCTTAGAGAGGTTAAGAGTTTGCCCATGATGCACAGCAGAGGGGCTCAGGCTGGAATCCTGCCTGCCCAGTCCCTACAGCGTGCCCACCAGAGCCCCGGCTGCCTCATGGCTCCCAGCGCCGACTCAAGAGGCTCCTCCTGTGCAGCCCAACACATTCCTGCATCCCTCTCTCAGGTGGGAGGCTGGGGCCTTAGGATTCCAGAAGACGCCACAGGTCCTGGTCTGGGGCCCAGTCCCTGTCAACAAAGCTGGGACTTGGCCTGAATCAAGCTTCTTCATCAACACCTGGAAGCCAGTGATCTTGTCACTGTCTCCATGGTTTTGCCTTTTCCAGAACATTGTATAGTTGGAATCATTCATTTGGTAGCCTGTCAGTTGACTTCTTTCACTTAGCAATGTGTATTGAAGTTCCTCCAGGTCTTTTCATGCCCTGATAACTTATTTCCTTTTTAGGGCTTAATAGTATTCCATTGTCTGGATGTACCACAGCTTACTTATCCATCCACCCATTGAAGGTCATCTTGGCTGCTTTCAATGTGGCAATTATGAATGAAGCTGATATAAACATCTATCTGCAGGTTTCTGTGCAGACATAAATCTTTAACTTGAATAAATGTGTGATTGCTGGAATTTATGGTAAAAGTATGGTTAGTTTTGTAAGAAACTGCCAAGCTGCCTTCCAATGAGGTGGTACAATTTTGTATTTCCACCAACAATGAATGAGAGTTGTTTTTTGTTTTTTTTTTTTTTAGATGGAGTCTTACTCTGTCACCCAGGCTAGGGTGCAGTGGCATGATCTCAGCTCATTGCAATCTCTACCTCCTAGGTTCAAGTGATTCTCTTGCCTCAGCATCCCAAGTAGCTGGGACTATAGGCACGTGCTACCATGCCCAGCTAATTTTGTAGTTTTTAGTAGAGATGGGGTTTCACCATGTTGGCCAGGATGGTCTCGATCTCTTGACCTCATGATCTGCCCACCTCAGCCTTCCAAAGTGCTGGGATTACAGGTGTGAGCCACTGTATCTCGCCAAATGAGAGTTCTTGTTTCACATCCTTGCCAGTATCTGGCATTATCAGTGTTTTGGATTTTAGCCATTCAAATAAGTGTGTGGTGGTGTCTCACTGGTTTTTTGTTTTGCTTTGTGTTTGAGACAGGGTCTCATTCTGTCACCCAGGCTGGAGTGCAGTGGCATGATCATGGTTCACTGGAGCCTCGAACTCCCTGGACTCAGGTGATCGTCCCACCTCAGCCTCCTGATTAGCTGGGACTACAGGTGTGGGCCATCATGCCTGGATAATTTTTTGTATTTTTAGTAGAGACAGGTTTCCACCATGTTGTGCATGTTGGCCTTGAACTCCTGAGCTCAAGCAATTCATCCACCTTAGCCTCCCAAATTGCTGGGATTATAGGCATGAGCCACTGCGCCTGGTCCTTGTTGTTCTAATTGGTAATTCTCTGATGTATGATGTTGAGCACCTTTTCATATATTTATTTTCTATCCATATACAGTCTTTGGTGAGGTGTTTATTCAGCTCTTTTGCCCTTTTTTACGGTATTTAACTTTTTTTTTTTTTTTTGAGACGGAGGTTCGCTCTTGTTACCCAGGCTGGAGTGCAATGGCATGATCTCGGCTCACCGCAACCTCCGCCTCTTGGGTTCAGGCAATTCTGCTGCCTCAGCCTCCTGAGTAGCTGGGACTACAGGCACGCGCCACCATGCCCAGCTAATTTTTTGTATTTTTTTAGTAGAGACGGGGTTTCACCATGTTGACCAGGATGGTCTCGATCTCTTGACCTCGTGATCCACCCGCCTCGGCCTCCCAAAGTGCTGGGATTACAGGCTTGAGCCACCGCGCCTGGCGGTATTTAACTTTTTAAAGATGTATTTGCTGTTACTGTATAGAAATACAATTATTTTTGTACGCTGACCTTCTATCTCTGTTTAACTTATTCTACTCAGTTTTTGCAGATTCTTATTGTTTTCTATGTGAATAATTATGTCATACACAAATACAGTTTCACTTCTTCTTTCTTTCTGGTCTTTATGCTATTTCTTTTTCTTTTTGAGACGGAGTCTTGATCTGTCACCCAGGCTGTAGTGCAGTGGCGCAGTCTCGGCTCACTGCAATCTCTGCCTCCTGTGTTCACTCAATTCTCCTGCCTCAGCCTCCCGAGTAGCTGGGACTACAGGCGCGCGCCACCACGCCCCTTTAATTTTTTTGTATTTTAGTAGAGACAGGGTTTCACCATGTCAGCCAGGATGGTCTCCATCTCCTGACCTCATGATCTGCTGGCCTTGGCCTCCCAAAGTGCTGGGATTACAAGCGTGAGCCACTGCGCCCGGCCTGTTTTTTAAATTTAGTTTTCTTTCTCTACATAGTCTCTGTTTCCTCTAAACTATTTTTTCCTCTTTGTTTCTTTTGGTTTCCTCAGATCAGTTTTCTCAAATTTTCAATAATTCTTGTTTTTCTACTTGCAATTAAGACACGGAGGCTAAGAACACATATTGGGAGCTCTGCGTGTGAGTGGGAATTGCCGACTTTG
This sequence comes from Sapajus apella, assembly GCF_009761245.1. Taxonomy (NCBI): domain Eukaryota; kingdom Metazoa; phylum Chordata; class Mammalia; order Primates; family Cebidae; genus Sapajus; species Sapajus apella. The sequence continues at coordinate 27,967,339 of NW_022436953.1, forward strand.
TGCTCCTTCTTGGTGATCAGGTTATCCACTTACAAGGGGAACACCTGTTGTCAATAACTTCAGCTACTTCCTCACGGCTAGCCAAATTCCCCAGCAAATAGTCTTTCAGTTTTCTTCCTGGAGAGTAACAGCCTGGCTGCCAGCCTTCTAGGAGCACAGTAGGAGGCTGTGGGGAATCTGAATCCAATATTCACGTGCACTTGGTATGGAGGCCACATCTTCAGCCATGCCCAGCATCCCCCAATTCAGACATTCTGTTTTACAGAGATGGGCCTGGGGTGGAGCTGTCACCCGGCCACGTGGAGTAGAGGGCATCCAGGAATCCATCAATGACTCACAGCTTCCAGCAGTCCTGATTTCCATCCATTCCCTTGTTCCTCCGGTGCCAGAGGCCCTGACATTGCCAGCTCCTGTACTTTTGTGAGGTTCTGCGGCATAAACCAAGTTGACTCTCAGCTCCGCTCTCTGCCGGTGCAGAAACTGCCTTTCTTGGGGCTTCTAAACCAGTTCCCCTCAGCTCACTGGCTTTCTGGTTTCCAAACGGTGGTTGCTGTTTTCCTCTCCTGTCTCTTTGTTGGTTTCTAATTGTGTTCGTTTGTTTATTGTAGGGTTGGTGGGATTTTAGGAGGAAGTGAAGTTAGATACATATGTTCAATCCATCATTTCAACCCAGAAATTCTACTATTACCTTTAACTTGCTTGATAAAGAAATAAATAAAATAATGTCCTGATTATTCTTACATGGCAAATCTAGTACAATCTTTTTTATTTTTTTGAGACAGGGCCTCCGTCTGTCGCCCAGGTTGGAGTGCAGTGGCACAATCACAGCTCATGCTAGCTTCTACCTCCCACTGCACCCGGCCCTTCTAGTACAATCTTAAAATTTAATTTAGGTCCCCCTGAGATGTAAATGTTCTTGCTTCAAAATTCATTTTGAGGAGGGGTTGCTAGGCTGGGTGTGGTGGCTCATGCCTGTAATCCCAGCACTTTGGGAGGCCAAGGCGATGGGATCACCTAAGATTACGGGTTCGAAACCAGCCTGGCCAACATGGCGAAATCCTGTCTCTACTAAAAATACAAAAATTAGCTGCATGTGGTGTGGGCGCCTATAATCGCAGCTACTCTGGAGGCTGAGGTAGGAGAATCACTTCAACCTGGGAGAGGGAGGGTTGCAGTGAGCTGAGATCAGGCCATTGCACTCCAGCCTGGGTGACAAGAGCAAAACTCTGTCTCAAAAAGAAAAAAAAAAAAAGGAGAGGTTGCTCATGCCTGTAATTCCAGCACTTTAGAAGGCCGAGCAGGCAGATTGCTTGAGCTCAGGAGTTTGAGGCCAGTCTGGGCAACATGGTGAAATCCTGACTCTACAAAAAATACAAAAATTAGCTGGACATGATGGCATACACCTGTGTTCCCAACTACTCTGGAGGGAGGATCACTTAAGCTCAGGAGATTGAAGCTGCAGTGAATCATGACTGCACCACTGCACTCCAGCCTGGGGGACAGACTGAGACCCTGTCTCAAAAAAATAAATTAATTCATTAAAGAGTGTTGGAAAAAGCCAAGCAGCTCAAGCCTGTAATCCCAGCATTTTGGGAGGCCATGGCAGGATCACTTGAGGTCAGGGGTTTGAGATTAGCCTGGCCAACATGGTGAAATGCCATCTCTACTAAAAACATAAAAAATTACCTGGGCATGGTGATGTGTGTCTATAATCCCAGCTACTCAGGAGAATGAGGCACAGGAATTGCTCGAATATGGGAGGTGGAAGTTGCAGTGAGCTAAGATCACTGCATTCCAGCCTGGGTAACAGAGTGAAACTTTTGTTTCTCAAAAGAAACCAAAACAAAAATTAGCCAGGCATGGTGGCATATGCCTGTAGTCCCAGCTACTCAGGAGGCTGAGGTGGGAGGATGGCTTGAGCTTATTAAGTCAAGGCCGCAGTGAGTTGAGATCGGCCTCTGCACTCCAACCTGGGTGAAAGAGTGAGACTATGTCTCAAAAACAAACAGGCCAGGTGCGGTGGCTCCCGCCTGTAATCCCAGCACTTCGGGAGGCTGAGGCAGGCGGATCACCTGAGGTCAGGAATTCAAGACAGGCCTGGCCAACATGTTGAAACCTCATCTCTACTAAAGATTAAAAAAAATTAGCTGGGCATGGTGGTACATGCCTGTAGTTTCAGCTACTTGGGAGGCTGAGGCAGGAGAATTGCTCGAACCCGGAAGGCGGAGGTTGCAGTGAGCTGAAATCATGCCACTGTACTCCAGCCTGGATGACACAGCAAGACTCTGCCTCAAAAAACAAAGAGAGTTGGAAAAAAGTCCTGCTTTATCTTCATAGTTATTGCATAAGAGTTCCTGAAAGCAAGATATGATACTAACAATGCTCTTGTCTGAAGAACTATCTTAATGTGTGACTCAAAAAAGTATTGAGGACCCACTGTGTGTCAGGTCTGAACCATGACTAGTGAGGCTTCAGCTCGGATGGCCCCTCCAGTAGCCCCTCTTTGGGCGGTCCCCACAGGTCCCTTCCTCTAGGAGTCCTAGTACAAACTTCCTGGTCACTCCTGCCAGTTCTCCCGGCTCCCAGTCCAGCTGGACCTGTGGAGCAGGCCTCCCACTCAGCCCTTCCCACTTGGCTTCTTCCACTGTCCTGATGCTGAGAAAACAATTCTGGAGCTGGTGACCATGTAGTCACTGACTCTTGTATGGAACCTCCACTTCAGGTGGCTTTCCTCTAGTTAGTTAATAAAACAACTTTTGGCCAGGTGTGCCTTTTCAACTCCGTTAGCAAATTGTGTTTATTAAATGTCCTTGTATATAAATGAGTAGTCCTAACTGTCCCATGAATTAAAGGGGAATAATTCATCTCAGCTTCTTGGATCTCTTTCCTGTATGCCAAGTAATTTCACATCTTTCCAGAAGACCAAAGGTCTGAGCTAAAATAGAGAAAAATGTAAAAAAAAAAAAAGAAAAAAGAAAAAAGAAATAGAAAGAAAAAAAATAGAGAAAAATGTGTGCAGTGCTGACTGTTGAAGTATAACAAGCTTGGCTACTCACCCACACAGTTTCTCACATCTGTGATCTCATTTGCTTCTCACTCTAACCCCATGAGGTGTAAGAGACTTGGAAGGGGTTATTAGTACCTTAATTTAAATATTACAAATGAGGACACAGGCTCAGAGAGATGAAGTGATTTGCCCAAGTCACAGGAAGCACGTGGTGACGTTGCCAAACTGTCTCAGGAATTCTGGTTCCAGATTCTCTGTTGATTTCTGTGACATCAGGTTGCCCATTAGAATGTAAGTGTTAAGAAGGGGGCGCATTTACAAAACAGATTTATTTCTACAGTGGATGTTGATAAGGTGTGTTTAAAATAGAGATCTGCGGAAAACTTTAGGACAAGTATGTTCAGTGCAATTGTTGTTTATCATAGCATTAAGGACCTGGTTTAGGTGTTGGTATGTATTCATGTGCAATGTGTACACATGTAATTACACAGGGAAATCACAAATGTGAGTTTTCCCTTTTTTTGAGACGGAGTCTTAAACTTGTCGCCCAAGCTGGAGTGCAGTGGCCCTATCTCGGCTCTCCGAACCCTCCGCCTCCCGGGTTGAAGCTATTCTCCTGCCTCAGCCTCCCAGGTAGCTGGGACTACAGGCGTGTGCCACCATGCCCAGCTAATTTTTTTGTATTTTTAGTAGAGATGGGGTTTCACTATGCTGACCAGGCTGGTCTCAAACTCCTGACCTCAAGAGATCCACCCGCCTCGGCCTCCCAAAGTGCTGGGATTACAGGCGTGAGACACCACACACATCCAAATGTGAGTTTTCAAAAGCAGAATATATACATAAAAACATACACAAACCAAGACCAATAATTATATATATTCAAATACTATATTTCAGGAAATTTCCTAAAATTTTATCTGTGACTATATCTCGTTTTGGGATATAGAGATAACTTTTATTCTCTTCTCTATTTCCATCAATATTTTCCATATCTTCTTATTTATTTATTTAGAGAGAGGGTCTCACTCTTTTGCTCCGGCTGGAGTGCAGTAGCTCCCATCAACCTCAAACTCCTGGGCTCAAGTGACTCTCTTGCTTCAGCCTCCCAAGCAGCTGGAGCTACAGGCTTGTGCCACCACACCCAGCTACTTTTAAATTTTTTTGTAGAGACAGGGTCCTGCTATGTTACCCAGGCTGGTCTCAAACTCCTGAGCTCAAGTGATCCTCCTGCCTTGGCCTCCTAAAGTGCTAGGATCACAGGTGTGAGCCTCCTGTATGGACAGGGTCATAATGTGCCAACTTAACGGGGACAACCTTTACAATGACAGAAACGCTGGCCAGCATGGTCACAGTAGAGTAGTACTGCCTTGAGTCTTCTTCCCTATGCGTATGTAATCATGATTCTCCCAGCATGGCAGACTGCTTTGCCTGCTACCTTTAAAGGGGAATGGACGATGTCTTGGCAAAACTCTTCTCTAACTTCTGGGACCAGCGATAGTGATCATGGCAGGACCTACAGCCTCAAAGAGCCACACCCGGGAGGGAAACAGGAAGCATGAGTTTAAGGCCACCAAAGGAAAGTAGAGAAGTGAAGGTGGCAGCAGTGGCTGCTGGGAGAAGGCCATGAGCCACCAAGACCAAGGAGGATCAGTGATCTGGGAAGTGGAGCATTTTCCAGTGGGGAGCTAGAGGCAGGCTGCTGCAGTGCCACTCTGCCCTTTGGTGGCCCGGGACTGATGAGCCTGGGCTCGCAGGGCCCCGTCATAACCCCTCTGCGCTTCCCAGGCCCCTTCCTTAGGCTGGTGGCATCTCATCCTTGTGTAGCTATGTTGCTGTTGCGCTCTCTTGCTCTTTCCTGGGCGCCTCTGTAGGTGTAAAACCAGAATGTTCCAGACCCCTGGGACACATACACCTTTTCTCTGCACATTTTGAGAGCCGCTTTCCTGAGAGTCAGGACAGGCTGGGCATGGTGGCTCACAGTTGTAATCCCAGCACTTTGGGAGGCTGTGGTGGGAGGATCTCTTGAGCCCAGGATTTCAAGACCAGCCTGGGCAACAGAAGAGACCCAGTCTCTACAAAAAAAACAAGAATAATTACCTGGGTGTGGTAGTGTGCACCTGTAGTCCCGGCTACTCAGGAGGTTGAGGGGGGAGGCTCCGTTGAGCCTGGGAGATTGAAGCTGCTGTGAGCCATTACAGTGCCACTGCACTCCAGCCTGGATGACAGAGAGACAGACCCTGTCTCAACAACTAAAAA
>NW_022436953.1:27987601-27990233 GCF_009761245.1 Sapajus apella
TAGGGATAATTTCTCTGTTGTATTCTGGAAGTTTTCTAGCACCAAATTGGAAACTATATACAAAGCTTTTCCTGTGGCATCTCTTAAAATGTAGACATGTCTCAGGGCCGGGTGCAGTGGCTCACACCCACAATCCTAACACTTTGGGAGGCAAGGTGGGCAGATCACGAGGTCAGGAGTTCGAGACCAGCCTGACCAATATGGTGAAACCCCATCTCTACCAAAAAAAAAAAAAAAAATTAGCCGGGCATGGTGGCACGTGCCTGTAATCCCAGCTACTCAGGAGGCTGATGCAGGAGAATTGCTTGAACCAGGAGGTGGAGGTTGCAGTGAGCGGAGATTGCGCCACTGCACTCCCATCTGGGCGACAGAGCAAGACTCTGTCTCAAAAAAAAAACAAAAATGTAGACGTGTTTCATGTTTTTCCTTTTCCACTTTTTTTTTTTTTTACCTTTCTAGCCAATTTTCAGATTAAAACAAAATTCTAAAACTCCTTTCACAAAGCACAAACCAATGCAGCAGTTTGGAAAGGGAAATTATTATTATTATTACTATTTTTAAGACAGAATCTTGCTCTATCACCTGGGCTGGAGTGCAATGGTTCAGTATTGGCTCACTGCAACCTCCACTTCCCAGATTCAAGTGATTCTCCTGCCTCAGCCTCCCTAGTAGCTGGGATTACAGGTGCCTGCCACCACACCTGGCTATTTTTTGTATTTTTAGTAGAGATGGGATTTCACCAAGTTGACCAGGCTGATCTTAAACACCTGACCTCATGATCCGCCCGCCTCCAAAGTGCTGGGATTACAGGTGTGAGCCATTGAGTCTGGCCAGGATATTATTTTGATTAAGGTTGACAAACAATATGTAACGTCATTGCTATTAGCATACCTTTTTTTTCTGGATGAAATATTGCATGCAAACCACATTACAGACCTGGGAGTGAATTTAGCAATCAAAGTCACCATCATTTTAAAGACTGCTCATGTGGTTAGTTACATATTTGGTATTTTTATGTGCTGGGCGTAACTAATCAGGCACATATTCTCAAATAGTGACAATGAGGTACAGTATTCAAGGGGAACATTATGCAGACATGAGTCAACCCCTTACACTGAGAGTCTGTAAGTACTCTGCAGACGTAAGTTCTGGGTTTATTATCCACTAAGCTGATTACCTAGTACAGATTGTTTGACCTCAAAATCTGCCAAACAACAGAAGGCTGCTCCTGTAGCCCGCTGTGTCTGTGAGGGGACAGGGACAATTTCCTCAGGGAATGCACTGGAAATGTTACTCTTAAACTAACCAGGCTTCATAGCTCCTGTCAAAGTACCTTTGCCTCTTATCTGTCCTTCCCTGGTGACACTGCTGGGGTGTCTCTCTCTCTCATATCGAACAAAAAGCCTACCGCAGGCTTTTTGTTTTTTACTTTCAGAGATAGAAATATATTTATAGACAAAATAATATGATGTCTGAGATTTACTTCACATTAATATGGAAAGTGGAGAAGCAGATGGAGAGAAAACTGAAGCTAGATTGGCCATGAGTTGGTCATTGTTGAGGCTATGTGATGGCACCAGGAGTTCGCTATGATTAGAATACTTTGGGGCCGGGCACGGTGGCTCATGCCTGTAATCCCAGTACTTTGGGAGGCTGAGGCGGGCAGATCACTTGAGGTCAGGAGTTCAAGCCCAGCCTGGCCAACATGGAGAAACCCTGTCTCTACTAAAAATACAAAATTTGCCCAGGTGTGATGGTGTGCACCTGCAGTGCCAGCTACTCGAGAGGCTGAGGCAAGAGAATTGCTTGAACCCAGGAGGCAGAGGTTGCAGTGAGCTGAGATTGCACCACCACACTCCAGCCTGGGCGACAGAGCAAGACTCTATCTCAAAAACAAAACAACAAAACAAAAAAAGAATACTTCGGAGAATATCCTTGAGCACCTGCGGAAACTTCTCTAAGCTCCAGGAGGAACTTCGGGGCTTACCCACCGTCTACATTGTATTGGATACTATCAAATTCCCCTCCAAAGTGTCTGCACAGATTTACATTCCCAAGTCATGCATCTCACAACTTGAGATTTAACCTTGTTATCCACCGGATTTTAAAAAAGTGGTTATCTCCTTAGTGCTTTATTTGCATTATCCTGAAAACTGGTGAGTTTGAGCATCGGTGCATATTTACTGGTTCTTCAGGTCTTCTTCTGTAAATTCCCTATTCATATTGTCTCAGATTACAGATGCAATCACAATGAGTTCTCTTTCCTCGTTCCTCTAAGCAGTAGCGTGCAATACCCTGCTTGCATTAGCGTCTGAGAGCCAATTATTAAATTTTCAAGACTTTCCCTAAATTTTTTTTTTTTGAGACAGAGTCTTGCTCTGTCATCTGTCACCTAGGCTGGAGTATAGTGGCACAATCTCAGCTCGCTGCAACCTCCACCTCCCTGGTTCAAGCAATTCCCCTGCCTTAGCCTCCTGAGTAGCTGGGATTACAGGTGCACGCCATGTCCGGCCGGTTTTGTACTTTAGTAGAGACGGGGTTTCACCATGTTGGCCAGACTGGTCTCGAACTTCTGACCTCAGGAAATCTGTCTGCTTTGGCCTCCCAAAGTGCTGGGATTACAGGCGTGAGC